>NC_133787.1:28144373-28159368 GCF_003597395.2 Chelonoidis abingdonii
AGTCAGGTGCTCTAACTGAAGTCAGGTGCTCTAATTGGCCACAGCTGTTCTAGTTAATCTAAAGCAAACCTTCCTCCCTTGGCAGGGAATAAGGCCCCCTGCTAACACTCTTATGCTGCCCTCTGGCCATGCTGTATCACAAGTCAAACTATCAGGTTCATGATCAAAGGACCTTTTCAGTAGAAAGATTCCCATCCACTTCAGTGGACAGTGGATCAGGCCCTAAATAGACCCCAAATGACCAGACTGACTGCCAGTCAGAAACCTAAAGGAAACACCTGACTCCAAAAACAAAACTCAGAGGAGGATAGAATGAAGATCATCATCTTCCCATTAGTATGGCCTCTGAAATACTATCTATAGCAGTCTCTCCAAACCATCCTCCTCAGCCTACCCACAGCCGTGGATTTACAAAACTACGTATTGACTTCTCACCTGGTGAAGATCTGGGAATCAGAGCCTATGTCAAGTGAATTATGAACAGTTGCTCCTGCAGGTGGTCTTTCCCTATAGAAGCTACCCCACAGACTCACTAAAAAAGCACATTGGCAGACTTCTGACAAAAGTCTATTAATTTCCCTACATTCAGTTAGTGCTGTTATATGACTCAGCAGCTCTTCTAGTGTAGATTCAGACTTGTTCTTCTCTCATCCTGGATCTCTTCTCTAAATTGCCCAGAAGAATTTCTACTTTCTAGAAAGGGTTCCTCGTGATGTGCATACCACTTTCTGTTCCTTGAAACCCATGACCAAACTCTGATTAAGATGTTTCCATTTGCTATCATGCATATGGGCCACTTCAGTATTCATATTGGGAAATATATCAAAAAATGTATTTGAACCTTTGCTCAGAAAACCAAGCGGAAGGGAAGATAAATTAAATAGAATGTATAATGTATCTGATAAAATTGCCTCAAATATTCATTACAGCATATATGTGTGTGTGTATATATATTTAGGAATGGTGGATCTATTCAAGCTGAGTTCAAATGTTTGGCAGCAGAATCCAGTTCCAGCTTGGATTTTGTCCACTAACTCCTGGATTTTTTTAGAGAACATCCAATGGCCATCCAACACTGCTTTGACTAAATTTAAAATGCCCATTAGCTTCAGCGTTCCATTTTAAGATATTGTGAAAGCTTTTAGCCTTTGAGTTTTAAGAGAAAATAAAAGCCCAGCAGTTCTGTCCTGTCACCTATCTAACCCACTTCCATTCTCAACATTATGACACATTTACACTGTATTGCCCACTTTGGAAAACGGAGAACATTTGTGGTGGCATTGTCAACTGTTCTGCAACATGCTCTGCATGCATAGACAGAACTACTGTCAGGGCCATGTCTTTGTCATGGAATTTTGCAACTTACTTCGCTTCTGACAACACACAGCAAGACTTGGAAAGTCACAAAACGTTAGAGACTTTTACTGAATGATAGTTTCTTTACCTCCAAATAATTCTAAAAAACACTGAAAAATTATCTTGGAAAGAGTTTTCTTTTTCTTTGAGGGACCTAGTTTAGTTACTTTTTTCTTTAATTAATAAAAATATAAATAAATAAATTTAGGGGGGGGGCATGCCACCCAGTGCCATGCAGAACAGCTAGTACAGTGGCTTCAAACCATTATTGTCCGAGGCTACAAACAGCAGAGGTTAGATCTGGTGGATGCATGGAGATGGAGAGGAGGATCAGTGGCTTGAAGTGTGGTCAAACAGTGCAAAACCCAGCTCAGATATCCTTTTACTTTGGCTTGGGTTTATGCACATGGTTTCAGAGGCGAGAAAGTTGGGCTTGTAACATAGTTCAAAACCAGTTGAACTTTGCCTGGTTTTGACTTCATTCTTTTTTTCCCCCACCAATCTAATTATTTGTTGATTTTTCTATTCTCCGTTAGAAATTTCGACTTGACTTTAATCACTCTTCTTCTAAAAACAACCACTATTCATATTTACCTGGAAAGATTTACATTGAGCTTAGTCGTGCCTACTTGCAAATGGCTCAAAAGAAGAACATGTGTAAATTAAATACTAGCATGCACACACAAACCAAATACTGCTTTTCTAAAAAATACTGGTAAAAGGTGTTGGTTGCTAAGTAATAGGTGGTCATTTAGGTGGATTTAAATTGATGTTGCTTTCTGCTGCTTTATCTGTGATCAGCCCTTTTGGCCTCAATACTACAAATACTTGACACTGCAGTTGATGCATTGGATGTCAGTTTAGCAGATCTAGTGAAGACCCACTAAATCAATGGCAGAGTGCTCTTCAATACTCCAGCTCTCTGAGAACAGTAAAGTAAGTCAACTGGAGAGCGCCTCCCACTGACGCAGCGCAGTGAAGACACCAGGGTAAATTGACCTAAGGTGTGTCAAGTAGCTGGAGTAGCTTAGTTTGACTTACCCCAGTAGTGAAGACAAGCCCTTACACTTATGCAGGGGCGGCTCCAGGCACCAGCACACCAAGCGCATGCCTGGGGCGTCAAGCCACGAGGGGTGCTCTGCCAGTCGCCATGAGAGTGGCAGACAGGATGCCTTTGGTGACTTCGGCGGACCTCCCGCAGGCGTGCCGCCGAATCCACGGGACCAGGGACATCCCGCAGGCAAGCCGCTGAAGGCAGCCTGCCTGCCGTGCTTGGGGTGGCAAAATACCTAGAGCCGCCCCTGCACTTATGCTTAACTTTAAATATGTAGCTTTGCCCATTGACTTCAAGTTAACTATGTGCATAACTCTTTGCAGGATAGGAGAGTGTGGTCAAACTTTTCCAAAACAAGTACCTAAAGTTAGGCTCCAAAATCTATAGTTAGGCTCTAGAATAAATAGCCTGATTTTCCAAACTGATGAACACACATTCACTTCAGTGGGTATTGTTGAGTGCTTTATACTTTTGGAAATCAGGCCACTTTAATAAAAGTCTAATATAGACTTAAGACCCTAATAAAGCTATTTTTGAAAATTTTGGTTTACATCTATCTATTTTTCTTCTACATAATTCTGAAATATATTCACCTATAGTATTTGCTATATATTTGGTTGTAATATTAAGCACAATAAGTCATTCAGCAGCACTACCTAGACTATTATTATTTGTTCTCATCTAATTAACACTCATTCATCTATTGTGTTTATTTTAAATTTTCAGAGAGAAATAACACAGATAATTTTTAACACAATGTTTCCTGGTCAGAGAGATACCATAGGTCCTGATCCTGCAAACATGTCTGCACATGGGCTTTACTCTGATTTCAGCGTTACAACTATGAGTAGTAAAGTTGGCAGGATTCGGGCTTACTTTTGTTACTACTAATAAAACAAAAAAGCGTTTTTAATAGTGATATAAAGTGTATATGATTTAACTTTATGCTCTAGGTCTACTTATAGGTTGTGAAGTTAAGTACTTACAAAAAGCTTTGCAGAATGGGAGTGGAATCAAGCCCTTAGTGATGATATGTAATTTTATCTATCTGAGCTATTAAAAATGGGTATGCATACACAAAGATGTCTAAATTTTTCTATTCAACCCAACTTTTCAAAGCATTCAACCATTGCACTTTAAGACAGTTACAGCCACTGGCTTGTTAGTTTTACACAGGTATTGTATTTGTAACCATTAATATGCAGACAGGAGATGATTAAATTGAGCTGTGATACAATGTGACACTATATAATAAATGAGAATGGAAAATATGAATTTATAACCATAAATCGTGTATTAAAATGTATATGACAAGCTCACATTGATGAAGACAACAGAGAAATAACAAATATGGCATATGCCACTTTCATGATAAAAAAAAGAAAAAATTCTTCTTCTAATGTTATGATTATCTTAGTTCTGTCTTCTATTTAAGATTGGGTTGTTGAGCCTGAAACTAATGCTTGCCCTATTGCAAAGGCAGCTATGGTACAACTAATTAATTTAACATTTAATTCCAGGTTGACAGATATCAGTCAACACTTTCCCTCCAAGATCTTGAAGTATGGTTTCTTCTCCAGAAAGTTTTTAAATAAAACTAAAACCAAACTGCAGAAATCTTTATTTAGCAGAATGAAAGATATAGAGCATTACAAGTTAATATTTCTGTATGGGGTTTTGCAGTATAAATGAACTACAAATTTCCATTCAAAAGTATGAGTATAAAACATTTAAATGTTACACATTTGAGCCCCAATCTTGCAAAGACGTATGTATGTGATAAATTTTACTATCCTCGGGCTACTTGCTGTTGTCATTGGGGCCAAAGCAGTTTCACTGAAATCAATGGGACTACTCTGTGTGTAAAGTTATCCAATATTAAGTCTTTGCAGGACTTCTCAGGATTTGACCCTTAAAATGATATCATTTTCTAGTTTCTCATTCACTCTAGTTTCTCACTCTAGTGAATGTATCAAGCCATTGGTAGTTCTGAGTATGATGGACTGCAGGAATTGCTCCTTAATTGTATTTTAAACTGGGGTACTTAAACCTAAATTAGATAAAGAAATATAACATATGCTATAAGAAACAATTCTCTACCGGCCTTTATGAATGGACTACATTACCTGCCTTTTTACTGTAACAGTGGGCTACAATCAAGAGCAGGGCCCTTTTGCACTAGGCACTGTCAGAGTCCGACACAATCTTCACCTTGAAGAATTTATCATCTGAGAAAAAAACAGACAATGGGTGGGAGAGGAAATAAGCATAGAGAAGTTAAGTGACTTGTCAAGGTCACAAACATAGAAGCTCAGTTGCAGAGCTGGGAATAGGACACAGGTTTCCGGAATCTCAGTCCATTATTACAGCTAAATAAATAATTCATCTATTTTTTTTCTATTCACAAACTTTTCATGAGCACATTGTGAAAATCGCTGAGTTACTCATTCTAAATTAAGAGGGGTAGCCGTGTTAGTCTGTACCAGCAAAAACAATGAGGAGTCCTTGTGGCAACTAAGAGACTAACAAATTTGGGCATAAGCTTTTGTGGGTTAGAACCCACTTCATCACATGCATGGAGTGAAAAATACAGTAAGCAGTATATATATTAAAGCACATGAAAAGATGGTAGTTGCCTTACCAAGTGGGGAGTCAGTGCTAACGAGCCCAATTCAATCAAGGTGGACATCACCCATTCCCAACAGTTGAGAAGAATATCAAGAAAGGGAAAATTACTTTTTGTAGTGACCCAGTCACACTCAGTCTTTATTCAGGCCTAATTTGACAGTATCCAGTTTGCAACTGGGGGGAGGGATAGCTCAGTGGCTTGAACATTTGCCTTCTAAACCCAGGGTTGTGAGTTCAGTCCTTGAGGGGGCCATCTAGGGCAAAAATTGGTCCTGCTAGTGAAGGTAGCAGGCTGGACTCAATGTCCCTTCCAGTTCTAAGAGATTGGTATATCTCCAATTATATTACCTATTACCAAATTAATTCCAGTTCTGCAGTTTGTTTTTGAAGTATATTTTGTTGAAGAATTGCCACTTTTAAGTCTGTTATCAAGTGCTCAGGGAGATTGAAGTGCTCTCCTACTGATTTTTTGAATGTTAGAATTCTTGATGCCTGATTTCTATCCATTTATTCTTTTGCATAGAGACTGTCCAGTTTGGCCAGTGTACATGGCAGAGGGGCATTGCTGGCACATGATGGCATATATCACATGCCCATCTTGATTAAATTGACCTTGTTAGCACTACAAAAAGTAATTTTCCCTCTTGATATTCACCCCTTCTTGTCAACTGTTGAGAATAGGCCACTTCCACCTTGATTGAATTGTCCTTGTTAGCACTGACCCTCAACTTGTTAAGGCAACTCCCATCTTTTCATGTACTGTAATATATATATATCTATATACCTGCCTACTATATTTTTTCACTCCAAGCATCTGATGAAGTGGGATTTAGCCCACGAAAGCTTATGTCCAAGTAAATTTGTTAGTTTCTAAGGTGCCAAAAGGAGTCCTCATTGTTTTTTTGTTTTGTTAATCTTTCCCCCTTTCTATGAATAGCCCAAACATGTATGGGTGTGTATAAAACTTATATTCCAAATTTATTTTGCACTATGTTGGCTAGTTTTATAAATCCTCAGTACCTTGTAAACATACCCTTTGCTCACAATAGTACCTTTAAAGATCTGAGTAACTCCGCTCAATTTGAAGTTTGCTGGATCAGGACTATAACATTGTTTTCTTTTCCCTAATCACTCAACAAAGCATTATTTAATTTATTTATTTGCTTGGGTTTATATTACAGTAATTCTGAACAATTAAATATACAATGTAAAGTTTTGTTCTGGTGAATAGTCAAATTTAAATTTTTGCTTTTTGTGACTATTTTTGCTACCCAAGTCCAGTCTCACAAAGATGGAAAATGTTGCTAACACAGTTAAGTAGAAATTTGTATTTAAAATTCAAATGAATATTCATGGCTGTTTCAGTGGATGTTTATGCATTAGAAAGGAATGCACACATGTCCTGGGCTAGCTGAATTAAATTAATTTTATGAGTGCATCAAGACAAAGCTGTGCATAAAACAAATCATTTCAGAAAGGATTTTTTTTTCATATTCTTATACTGTCACTGTCCATCTATAGATCTATCTAATCTATTTTATATTATGCCATCACCGTGATATTAGAGTTCCTGTTCCTTTCAGTTGAGAAAAAGTAATTTTTTGTACACATAATTAAACCTCGAGGTTTGTTTTGTTCTTAAACAAACAAACTCACAACCCCTCACTCCAATAATCTTTATCAGTCCTCTGGCTCAATGGTATACATGGCATCCTTTTTAAAATAAAAACTGAAGGCCAGATCCTCAGTAAGGCTTCACTGATTTGAATAAGGCAATTTACAACAAATGAGAATCTGATCTAGAATGTTTGTTACAGTGCTAGCTGGGTGACAGTCAGCAGTCCCTCAGCAAATGCTTTTTTTTTGCATCAGCTTCTTTCAGGATGTGTTAAGAAAGGAACATTTTGTAAAATCTTCTCTTGGGGAGAAAAAAATTGCTCTCCAAGTAGCAAGCTCTAGTTTAGGGTATGCTGAATGGAAAACACGGACAACCCACTAGCAGTTAAATAATAAAAGTGTTGAAAGTCAGCAATTTTCTTTTACTGAGTTTCATTTTAGTTCACTGGAAATACATTTCCAGGGCCATCTCCCTGTGAGGTTAGACAAAATGACAACTTACCAGTTTTGTAGGACAACTAACTACAGCTCTCTAGTGATCATTCATTGCAGTGGCTCATGAATGCCAACAAAGAACACACATTCCCTTGAGGTGCACGTTAGGCTTGAAGCACAAGAACTGTAGAATCCTTGTGGTAGTATTAGTATGTCCACACCTGATGATGAACAGTGATAAAAACTTAACTTGCCGTGACTTTCCTGGGGCTGCGGATTTGAACGAGAACAAGTTGAAACACAAAAGAATGACAAAGAAGGAAAGAATAATTTAAGAACAGAAAGATGATTTTTTTCCCTTCCATAATACTTACATATAGAATTAGAATGGGACAAAATGTGTCTAATACTCCAGATATACTAGAAAGCCTGACCATGTCTCAACGTGAAGGAACTATATATATCTTTTAAGTAATCAGAAATGCATTATGGGCTAAATCTCATTCATATGATATTTTTTTCATGATCAGGAAGTCAATTACTTCTGTTTGAAACCCAATAGTATAGTTACTTCATGAGTGATACATCACATAAAATAAATTGTTGGTTTTTCTAGCTTCAGATTGAAAAATTGAGGCATCCAAAATGTGAGACCACTTCTGAAGATTTTGGCCATGTTTTATAAGTAAAATGATTCCATGTGGTATTATAGTATTATTATGGTTATGATTTTATTTATCGTTCGATGTATTATAATCAGAACAACCAATAAGTTTGTCAAGGATAACCTAATGAGTCTGGAACAGAGACTCTAGGTCCAGTTACATCTGCACTTTGCGGTAGCAGAATTGTTTTGAAGGGCAAATCTAGATCTGAAGAAAAGGAGTAGCACCTATGTCTATCAGTCCATTATCTACTAAATTATGCAGTCTGCCATGAATGAAGTTAGCAGATGGCAAGGATGATCGACATTTATGTTTTTAAATCTATCCTACTAGCCTAACAATGATGTGATCAAGTTTTAGCAATATAATGCTAACATTAAAACATGAGTGAGCAGGTTGAGTTAAAGACTCTGTGGGAGGCTAGTCTTCAACTTGACCTGCTCACTCATGAAAACTACAAACTTCCTTTTCTTCGTTAAGACTGTACCTCAGGTTAGTTAACTTGAGTTAAGAACACACTCTTCTCCCCACCAGCGAAATCAAGGCCTGAGGCAAGATTACTATTTCTTGGGCTAGGGCAGTGGTGTCTGGCCTAAGAGTTCTGTGAAGAGAGATACTTCTGTGCTGCTTTCCTCCTACCTCTGTTCAGAGATACAAAACTTATGCATTTTGCAAATGAACAAATTACACTGCCTTCTGTCCCCAATTTCTCATTCAAACAGAAACCATCTTACAAAGACCCAAATGTCGGCTACTGCTTGGCCAAAGTGGCAAAAATATACTTTCCTCAAAAGAGAAAACATTTTATGGTGATGTTCCTGAAAATTATATAATAGGGCACAAGACTACAACAACTCTTTCTGTTGATACTCTGCTGTTTAAAAGCCAAAGATTGAGTTTCATTACAATACGGTATATGATTTGACAATGATGTTGGTAACCAAGAACAGAGGTATTTTATTTCAGGAACCTCACACCATGCATAAAAGTGATGCTTAATTGCACCAATTGTACTGCAACTATTAGTTAACAACTGCAACAAAAGAGCCATTATAGATTTTATATATAATTGTTAAAGGGATTCATAATGGAGTCATATTATAGATAAGTGTGCACTTATTATGCACAGCACCGTACCATTTTGAACTGTAGAAACATATGCTAGTTCAAAAATATAACAGCAAAACTCTTATGAGAATGCAAATATCTTTAGAAAAAAATAACGTAGCTAGCAGTTAGCTATTAGTAAAGTAAATAGTTTCAGAATGATTAGTAACACAACATGATGTGTATGACCTAACTGGGAATTTACATGGTTTATTTCAACTTTAAATAAACCATTTGAGTTTCATTTTATTCAGGTCTATAGGTTTTTTTTCCTGTTTGCTACAGTGATCCAGTACAGATCAGGAACAATTCTGACAAAGTAGTTAAACACATGCATAAGGCAGAAATGTCCCAAATGGATGAACATGTCAATACAATGGTAAGAATTTTTATTTTCAAAGTCATTATGTTGCTACAACACAGTCCTGTATGGTAAGCAAATGTTATTGTCCCCTGAAACCTCCGCTTACTATTGCCTATCTTTGCAAGTCTGTGTATTATCAAACCTGATGTTTTTAAACACCAGAGAAATCCCTTAAATAAAGAGCAAAAGGAAGCCTCCTTCCTATTGTTTTACCGCTATGTACTGTTCGAGGCTTTATTCCAATATATTTTTGGCTGTACCAACCTGTTCCTGTCTTACTCAGGATATTTTTGAAAAAGAGCTTTTACAACTTTCCTGGAAGTGATTTACATAGATAGATAGATAGATAAAGCTTCCTTTAATGGCTGAATCTCTTAAATCTCTCCATTCTCTGACAAACACAAGCTGAACTTTCTAACCAGAAGACACTATAACTAACTGTTGTCTTCAATGGAAAAAAACAATACACTCCAAATATTTCTAATAAGCTAACTTAGTTTTAAAGTTAAACATCCAAAACTTTTTTTTTTTTGCTTAGGAATTCCCTTCCCCCCTCCAAAAAGGTTTTTAGACCAAATGCTTCTACGAAAAATTGTGATCTAATCAGGAAGTGTAACATTCACAAGCAATACGTCTCCTGATATAGGAACATTTCTGCTCTCTTCAAATTGCTGTTCTCTGATCTACATCAGAATTTGATAACTGTATTTATCACCAGTTGCTACAGACGTCAGATACAGATCCCCATCATCTGACCCTTGGAACCCTGACTGAAATTATGAGAACGGGACAAGAAAATGAACTTCTAGGGTCTGATTCATGATTACATAAAAGCCCTTTCCATATTCTGGAAGCATAGGAAGAATGTAAAAGGTATGTATCTATGCTGATGCAGCTACTACAGTATAGCTACAACAATGCACAGAACCCCATGTAGACAGGACCTTATCATAACCAAATAAAAATGGAGGGTAGGGGAAAGACTGAGAAAAGCTTGGTTGTAAGTTTTCTCCTCCTCAGGTCTATGAGGAAAAAGCTTGAAAGAAGGAATGGACTTTACAGCAGGATCTGACTGGGTGTGGAAAATCAGGCCAGGAAGGATCAGCCCACACAGCAGCTCCAGGATCATTGCAGAACAAAAGTCAGTGTTATACCTCTTTCCAGAGACTCCTGGTTGCCACACAGCCTGGGTACTGTGCTCCTCGGCAGTAGATCTGGACCCCATTCTCTGCTAATATGTTTCCAGTGTGCACAGGCTAAGGAGCCTGAGCGCCTTTGACTTATTTTGTCTACGTCACCACCCTACCTCTAAACATTCCTAGCTCACTGCAATATTAGACACCCTGTGGTACATAAGGGGTGTAGCTTCTGCATCAGAGTGACTAACAAGAAATTCAAACTGCAGTCCTGCCCTAATATTGCCTCAACTGGTTTTGTGGTTTCGTTAGAAGTTCATGAATATGATTTTTGGTGCTAGCTAGAGGAAGGCACTCAAGTATGATTTAAAGGCATTCCCTCGTTCCTGGGACTGAGTCAGTTTCTTCTTCTGTAGCCAGAAGAAACATTTCATCTCCACCTTGACTCTGAGATCCTTGGCTGACAAAGTTTCAGTTTACCAGTGTGAAGAATTAAAATAAACCTTTTTAAAAAATGCTGTCTTCCATTTATATTTGTAATTAGAAGGTTACTTCCCTAGAATAATCATCTTTTGCTCCTTTCTCATTTTCTCACTGAATCTCTATAAATCATGTTTTATGGTGTTTGTCAGTAAATGTATTGATAGATTTGACAGTGCTTGGAAGTGAGATGATGTCATAAACCAAAGAGTTTAGCTTTGTTGTAAAATCTTCAAATATGAAGATTTTCAAAACATAGGAATCAAAAGTTAGAATCCTAAATAAATGGCTGGATTTTCAAAATTCTGAGGACCCAGCAACAACTATTGAAGTAAATGGATGTTCATAAAATCAGGGCACTTAATTAAAAACCTAAATACTAATTGAGGAGCCTGGAGATTTTTTTTTTAGAATCTTGGCTTTAGCTAATGGATAACTCTGGTTATTAGATTAGTGGTGAAAATCATCGATGGAAATATTTGGTTCCATTGGGTTTGTCAGGAATTACACAATAAGTGCTTAACAATGTTGAATTTACTTTCACAGTTTAAAGGTTTTTAACAAAATAATGGAGCACTTTAAAGAGAAGTCTACAAAGTTAATGATATTTTACTTTCCAGATTTAACTTAAAAAATAAATTATTAAATCAGGTTATAAATCTCATTAAAATCTAATATTATTCAGCAAAGCTGCCTGGTGTGTATAATATGGAAAATTGGATTTCACTGTAACATGTCTATGTATAATATTTCAAGTTAATTACAAAAGCTAGTTTTCCCGACATGTAATGCTAGCTTACGAGGGCTGCCCCACGCTGCACCAGAATGTAAGTGTTCCTAAGAGATCAGATTAAATAACTAGTCATCAACACCATTAAACTAATAAAAAACCTCTATTGTGCTAAATATTAATTCATGTCTTCCAGAAAAACAAGGTGCTAAATCTTCAGAATAGCATTCACTGCACCTGGGAGAGGAGCAAAAGTAGTTTTCTGGAACCAATTCAGGCCCTAGCATAAATCCGAACTGTTTTATGCTTCCTTTCCTCCCCTCCGCACCATGATTCCCCACCAAAGATTGCTGTAGTGAGGATTACTGGGCACTTTGGCTATGTTCCAGATACAAGCCTTACAAAGGGATGGTGTGGAGCTAGTATGGCTGGTTCTGTGACCATCAAGGTTTCCACTGGGGGAATACTCAGAACACAGTTACAGCAAGTCCTGACATAACACAAGGGGGACTTAATGGGGTGAAGGATTTGGCTCAAGAGGTTAGAATCAAATAGCTGTGAATTTGCTTCTCATTAGATTTTGAAATTATGAACAAAAGTTACAAGGACACTGTCCACAGGGCCCAAATGCATGCCACAAACCCTGATGCAGCTCCATTGAAGACAATGTAATAGCTCTCACTGACAGCAGTGGGGGTTTCATTGGGCCCATGGAGTATTTATAGATTTGTAATGAAATTTAAGGAACAACTTTTAGTATACCTTAAGTCAATTTTCTGCATATAAGCCATGGGTAGTTAAAAATGTTCTGATGAAACTGTTTTGACAGAATATTGGGTTTGACTAAATTAAATATTTTGTAAAAAAAAAAAAAAAAAAAAGTACATACTTGCCATGAAAAAAATCATTTTTGGAGGTCAAAAACCTGAACTCCTGAAAACTGAAATGTTTCCAGCTGAAAGACAAATGTTTAAATCCCAAGGTGTCGTTGCAGTACCTCACAGGAATTATAGTTTGGGTGTCTCATTCTCCTACTTTTTTGTATGGGATAGCTTTCCCAAACCTCTCATGTTAAACCATGGCCACACAATGTTTGGGATTTCAATTTTTTTAACTGAAAGCTCAAAATTTACCATGGCAAGTTTCAATGAAAATGAATTTATTTTCATTTTTGTCAAAATTTTCAGTGGAAATGTCTTCTTTTTTCCAACACATTCTAATGTAAACACACTAATTGTTTAGAAGCCAACTTTAATATTTTAAAAAATTGTTTTGCAGCTAACTGCTGTTTGAAAAGATAAGAGTAGTACCTGGTCACACTTATTTTTTCATCAAAAGAAGTTGTAGACTAGTGCGCAGTGTTTTATTGTGTATTATAAATGAAAATAGAGCATACAAAAGCTGTGGGGGAAAAAACCCTCTCAGTGTAAAATTACAAGGTTAATTGATTACAAGGTCACAAGGGACCATTGTGATCATCTAGTCTGTCCTCCTGTAAAACACAGGTCATAGAACTTCTCCAAATTAATTTTTAGAGCGTATTTTTTTGGAAAAAATCTAATTTTGATTTAAAAATGGTCACTGATGAAGAATCCACCATGACCCTTGGTAAAATGTTCCTGGAGTTAATCATGCTCACCGTTAAAAATGTCTGCTTTATTTCCAGTCTGAATTTGTCTAGCTTCAACTTCCAGCCATTGGATCATGTTTCAGATTTCACTGTTAGACTGAAGAGCCCATTATTAAATATTTGTTCCCCATGTAGGTATTTTTAGACTATAATCAAGTCACTCCTTAATCTTCTCTTTGTTAAGCTAAATAAATTGAGTTCTTTGAGGCTATCACTACAAGGCATACAAGGTATAAAGAGCACTAGTTCCCTCTCCCCTTATCTATAGCATCCAAATTGTAAAAATAAAAAAGTTAGTTCTATATAATGCTATAGGAAGAGGATCACCAAATTAACACACACCTTTTTTATTTTTTTTAGCTAAATGAGATCTAAGCCTGAGCTAAATCAATATTCCAAAGGATAATTTAATGAAAAGACAACAGAAATTGTATTTTCTTGTTTCTTCAAAATAAATTAATTCACAAGGTGCTTTATCTTGTTTAAAACTTGTCTAAACCCAAGAGATACCTCAGAATATTCTTTAATGTGGAAAAATAAACTCACTGCAGTGCAGAGATAGGCTTAAATAACACTGATAAATCAAATTTAAACATCAATACTTTTTAGTATTCCTTTAACTACGCTCTTCTTACAGCTAATGAAAACCTTCGAGCAGTTCTTAGTGCCCCAGCACTATTGATTACAAAGTACCGTAATCTGCTGCTTGAAAACTGGCTTTACACAAATATGTAGAGGTTCATATTTTCCTCTTCCAGAAAAACTATGAAAGTAATAATTGTAAATGAACTAAGGAAACCCTACTGGGATGTTATTTTCACAGCACTCTGGTAAAACAATATAATCTATAATGAAGTTTGCGTAAAGTACTATGAAGTCTGAGTAACAGCACCTTTTAATTTGTTAACTTGTCTTGTTACAGAAGTGGGGGGTATAACAACTATAACTGTATAACTGTCATCTTACATCCCTGAAAGCTCCTTTAACAGTAGTTGGAGCTGAAATGCTTAACTCTTGACATCACGGTCTCAATGTGTGTCTATCCTGACTTCTAAAAGGATTTATATTAATCTACAGGCCTTCTCTTACAGTGTGCACTAAGGAAAAAACTCCTGTTGATTTCTGTCTGCCCAGGTAAAGACAACAGGATCAGGCGCTTCTGATCAAATCTTGCTTGCCATACTTGCAGAAGACTACCTCTGGTAAATCTCAGTGAAGAGAATGAGACTGCTTGTGTGAGCAAAGTGGATGGAATTTGGACCTTTGCACAAAGTCTAGAGAGAGTGAGTAGCGAGATATAAATGTGTTGTAGTGAAGAGGATTTAAAAAATATGCGCTCTTATAGACAAGGCTAGTCAGTAGTTTTATGTGGTATTCATGATGTTCTTTCCTCATGCCATTTAATGAATATCCAGTGAAGTCACAAATAGTCCTGTTGCACCTTATAGACTAACGGATGTATTGGAGCATAAGCTTTCGTGGGTGAATACCCACTTCATCAGATGCATGTAATGGAAATTTCCAGAGACAGGTATAAATATGCAAGCCAGAATCAGTCTGGAGATAATGAGGTTACTTCAATCAGGGAGGATGAGGCCCTCTTCTAGCAATTGAGGTCTGAACACCAAGGGAGGAGAAACTGCTTTTGTAGTTGGCTAGCCAATCAGTGTCTTTGTTTAATCCTGATTTGATGATGTCTAATTTGCAAATGAACTGAAGCTCAGCAGTTTCTCTTTGAAGTCTGATCCTGAAGTTTTTTTGCTTTAGGATGGCTACCTTCAAATCTGCTGTTG
>NC_133787.1:28160758-28167569 GCF_003597395.2 Chelonoidis abingdonii
GTTTGTGGATCTTGGGTAGTAGATAGAATAACCTTGGTCAGGGCTCTAAGAGTGTTTGATTTGTTCCTATGTTAGTGTAGGGAGTGTCCTGAGTAGATGATGCAGTTTCTTAGTGTATTCCTCAGTGGGATCTGAGGAAAGAGACCTGTAGAATTTGGTATTGGAGAGTTGTCTGGCAGCCTCCTTTTGGTAGTCAGACCTGTCCATGATGACAACCTCCTTTATCAGTCTCTTTGGTTATAATGTCAGGGTTGTTTCTGAGGCTGCGGATGGCATTGCATTCTGCACAACTTAGGTTATGAGGCAGGCGATGTTGTTTTTCCACAATTTCTGCCTGTGAACATCGGTGGAAGTATTCTGTGTATAGGTCCAGACCGTCATTCTATGTATATGTCCAGTGAAGTCACCTCTCTTAATCTAATCAATCATGATATTTAAATATGCATAGTGCAAAAGCATTGATGAGTATCCAGAATGCACATTAACAGTAACAGGAGTTACTTAAACACCAGAAACACTGGGAATGGAGACTCCTGTGTATTTTGATAAAGAGGGTCATAGTCTAGTTTCTGCTACACTGCTACCAGTCAGCTGAGGTTCACCACAGAGAGCAGAGATCTAAAATGGTGTGGAGCTGGCAAATTGCACTATATCATCTCTTTGTCCCCTCAGAACCAGCTGTAAGGGACATCTCAGGGAAGGAACATGGCCAGAGAACTGCACATGAGAGCCATAGCCAGCTGGTAACAGTTGCAGCAGCTCTGGATCTGCTCAAACTAGCCCCTAGTTTGCCCCAGGATCAGAGTTTGTCCCTCAACTCAGATTCTGCAATTACCAAATTAGGCACGGCCCAAAGATCAAGTGCATACTAGTAAAGATGATGTATTTCTGCATTTTTGGAGCCCTGAAAACTCCTATGACTACCTTCTTCAGGGACACTAGTGTAAGGAACTCTTTCTTACTACCTTAAGAAAGCAGGTAGGTATTCTTGTGTAGCACAATTCCCAAATGGCATAGAACAAACATAGTAGGTCCCACACCTCCTCTCCCTCATCTTCCATCATAAATGGTGTGGTTGGAATCACCTGGGGTGTCATTACAAACCAACACAAGTTCTAACAATTATGGGCAACCTGCAACCTGCGCCGCTTCCCGCAGCTCCCATTGGCCAGGAATGGTGAACTGCAGCCACTGGGAGCTGTAGGCAGCCGTGCCTGCGGACAGTAAACACTGTCTTGTGGCCCGCCAGTGAATTACCCTAATGGGCCGCGTGCAGCCCACGGGCTGAAGGTTGCCCACCAGAGTTCTAACCTTGCCAAGTCTGCCCTAACTTGCAGTCAGGATCAAAAGCGCTTCCAGAAGCCCCAGTATGGGGAAGCATTAAAATGGTTAAATGCTATCTTTTCCTTGCCCCTCACAAGCATGCTACGGAGAGCTCCAGCATTCCTGAGGATCTAGGTCACCATTTTTAATGTCCTCTGATTGTATACTAGAAATATTCTGTGTACACTTTGATTTGGATTATTGAGGATTTGTATGTGGACTTAGTTCCACAAAACTTGAGCCTCAAAATGTAAATACAATATACACACTTACAGAAATATGAGACCAATAAAAGAATCGTGCTCAAAATGTCCCTGCATAAAACATGAAGTAGGTTTTAGTATTAACTCATAATTATGTATAGACCCTGAGCCTACAAACGAATGCTTACATAAGCAACTGTATTCATGGGTCATCCCTGTGAGTTCAAAGAACCTATTCACATGCCGAAAGTTACATATATGCATAAGGTTTGTAGCACTGCAAGATTTAGAGATCTAATAACATACTGGTAGTATCCTCAAAGTCTCTTTATGTTTGGATTCGTGGTGTTCCAAGCAATGTATAATATATGGACTTAATTCCCGGAGCGCTACATCATTTCTGCAGGTCTCAGAAGAAGAATATTCCTGGTACTGATCTTTTACATTTTTCTGCTGGCCTTGCTTTACATCATTTAATTAAATATCATTATTAAACTGATATAAACATTATTAGAAACAGTGCTTTATTTTTAAGACTCCATGCACTGTCTGGTTAACAGCTTCTATATCTTGAAGTAGTGAGTATCAATATAATCTTTCATCTATTTTACATTATATTTGTGACACTCGAAAAAATATGGTTTGGTATAACTTTACAAATTAAACCATTCTTTCTAAATTTGCATAGAAATGTTTGTTTTCCAAGTGATTTTCATAAAAGTTTAATGAAACTCATGCTATTAGATTCAACTCTTTTTTTCTCACGTAAAGCAGTCTGACTTTCGGAACGTATGGTATGTTTACATTTTAAGTTGCCACAGCCTACCAATTACTAAACATGCTTAGGAAATTGTCCATTTAAAACAAGATTTTTACACTACATACAGTCTTGTAAATCACAGGATGCTGACAACGTGAAATGCCAGCTGTGGAACTAGAAACTGAAGAGAATGCAGTAATATAATATAATCCATGTCAGCAATATTTGTGAATAGCAGCTGTCACGATTTCATTCGAACTGCATAGATTATGGTATTTTTAAATTCAGTTCTTTTTTAGTAAATTGGACCCCATCACACCCTTTCTCATATGATAAGCTCTGAATTGTCTGTAGACTTCAAACCAAAAATTGTGACTGAAAAGTATGAAATGAATTGTCACAACATTAAAGTAGAAAGGGTAATTATGGTGATCATAAAAATATGAATTCCAGCATAATCATGTCCATGCATACCAATATTCTATATTTTTAAAAATATCAATATTACCTTTTTCTGCAGTGCATTGTATCATATATTTATGTGAAGAAATGACAGACTAAACCACTATGTTCACACCCTACCACTATTGTAATACATAGGACAGTCGATTAATCACAGTTAACTCACACAATTAATTCCAAAATTTATTGTGATTCATCACCGTTTTTATTGGACTGTTAAACAATAGACTACCAATTGAAATATATTAAATATTTTTGATGTTTTTCTACATTTTCAAAAGTATTGATTGCAATTACAACTCAGAATACAAAGTGTACACTGTTCACTTTATAGTATTTTTATTACAAATATTTTTACTGTAAAAAGATAAACAAAAGAAATAGTATTTTTCAATTCACCTCATACAAATAGTGTAGTGCAATCTCTTTATTGTGAAAGTGCAATTTACAAATGTCTTTTCTTTTGTTACAAAACTACACTCAAAAATAAAACAATATGAAAATTTAGCGCCTACAAGTCCACTCAGTCCAACTTCTCGTTCAGCCAATAACTGAAACAAACAAATTTGTTTACATTTATGGGAGATAATGCTGCCCACTTTTTATTTACAATGTTATCAGAAAGTGAGAACAGATGTTCACATGAGACTTTTGTAGTCGGCATTTCAAGGTATTTATGTGCAAGAGATGCTAAACATTCTTATGCTCCTTCATGCTTTGGCCACCATTCCAGAGGACATACTTCCATACCGATGACGCTTGTTAAAAAATAATGCTTTAATTAAATTTGTGACTGAACTCCTTGGGGTAGAATTGTATGTCTCCTGGTCTGTTTTACCTGCATTCTACTGTGTATTTCATGTTATAGCAGTCTCAGATGATGACTCAGCACAAGTTGTTTGTTTTAAGAACACTTTCGCTGCTTATTTACAAAACGCAAAGAAAGGTTCCAATGTGAGATTTCTAAAGAGAGATACAGCACTTGACCCAAGGTTTATGAATCTGAAGTGCCTTCCAAAATCTCAGAGGGACGAGGTGTGGCACATGCTTTCAGAAGTCTTAAAAGAGCAGCACTCCAATACAGAAACTTCAGAACCTGAACTACTAAAAAAGAAAATCAACCTTCCGGTTGGTGGCATCTGACTCAGATAATGAAAATGAATGTGCATCAATCTGCACTGCTTTAGATTGTTATTGAGCAACACCTGTCATCAGCCTGGCCACATGTCCTTTGGAATGGTGGTTGAAGCATGAAGGGACATATGAATCTGTAGTGCATCTGGCATGTAAATATCTTGCAATGTTGGCTACAACAGTGTCACGTGAATGCTTGTTATCACTTTTAGGTGACATTGTAAACAGGAAGCAGGCAGCATTATTTCAGCAAATGTAAACAAACTTGTTTGTCTGAGTGATTGGGTGAACAAGAAATAGGACTGAGTGGACTTGTAGGATTTAAAGTTTTACATTGTTTATTTTTGAATGCAGTTATTTTTTGTACATAATTCTACATTTGTAAGTTCAGCTTTCATGATAAAGAGACTGCACTACAGTACTTGAATTGAAAAATACTCTTTATTTTGTTTTTACAGTGCAAATATTTATAATCAGAAATAAATATAAAGTGAGCACTGTATACTTTGTGTTCTGTGTTGTAATTGAAATCAATATATTTGAAAATGTAGAAAACATCCAAAGTGTTTAAATAAATGGTATTCTATTATTTTTTAACAGTGTGATTAATCACAATTAATTGTTTTAATCACTTGACATCCCTAGTAATAATATTTGTATCAGGAAAACCTTGTGAGATATCACTTAAAAACTCATCATTTGCTGATCAATAATATCTTGACAAAATGCATTTAGCAGCATTATATGTGAAGTTATAAACATAAGCTGAGATCATGATGAAAAATATGTTTTCTGTGGATGGCTAAACCAGTTCTTCAGAGACAAAGGGCCAGCTGACGCCTCAGCCAGCTGTAAACAAGGATGCTGGACCATTACCTGCTAGGTAGCCATTCTTTGGCAGGAAACTGGGCAGGGGCAAAAAGTTATATCTTAGCAAAGAAACAGCATGAAGTTCCCTTCCACATAGACTGCCCATTGTCTTGCCCCCAACTGGAAATGCTTCTCAAAGGTGAGTCAGGACTATAAAGAGAAGGGGCAGACACCCTTCTTTCTCTCTCTTTCCCTGGCATTGCATTCTCTGCATGGAAAAGACAAAGGAAGCATTGGGGAGGGGTCCTGACCTAAAGAGTTTTGGCAGTAAGACTGCTGACAGCATATGGTGAGAAAATTTAGCTTTGAATCCAATCTAATTTGTTAGGTGTCAGTAAGCATTTTATGTCTCTCTTTCTTGTAACCATTTCTGACTTGTATGCCTCATTGCTTGTACTCACTTAAAATCTATTTATTTGTAGTTAATATATTTGTTTTATTGTTTTATTTAATCCAGTGTGTTTAATTTGAAGTATCAGGTTAAGTATTTAAAATAATAAGATGTCATATTATTCCCTTAAGGAAATAATGGACATATTTATACTGTTTTATGCTTTTTTCCAACATATTAGTAAGTGCCTTTGTGCATATAGGGCATTTGGTATGTTTTAAATCTATGAGCCCAATTCTTCCACTGCTGCATTAGTATTATGCCAGGATTACTCCATTGATTCAACAGTTACATCACTGTAAAAAAGTGATGTAATAGAGGGGAGATTCTTGGTACTATTTATTTTTTCCAGTGCTTTTCAACCTGGCTATCTTCTATAGACTGTTGCTGGTGCTGTGGTAGCTACAAAAATATATGATACATCAAATGTTCATGATGAAGGAGTTCATCTTGATGTGGTTATCCTTGGCTGCTGATAAGCCAAAAGGAAATACAGGGAGAATTACTCATAGAAGCGAATGGGAAGATGGAGCCCAGTTCAATTCTTATTTAGGTTAACTGCTCTAATTTCGGTGAGAGTTTTGCTTGTTTGAGCAGTATAGGAGTGAGCAATTATATTCTATATGCATAAAATGTTGACTGTTGCTTGATGAACTACAATACACTGCTGTTAATTGGCATATCATCCTTTAATTTATTTATTATTGTTTTAAAATTTAAAAATAAGTGAGATTTCACTTATCACAGTGAAACATACAAGTACTAGAGAAATGTAGTTTGAAGGAATTTCATCTAATGTTTCTCTGAATACAATCCAAATCTAGTAAAAAGGGAAATGGCCTTTAGCAAAGCTAAATGCAAATTGAGGGAACAATTCAATCTATTTGGGGAGGAAATTCAATGTATTGCATGGGTGGGTTATGTACTTATGCTCTGTGCCCAAAGAGGCGAACAGATCTTTTAACAGGCCATTGAAAGAGGAGGGTTGAACTGCAACGGGTTTAAGACCATGTAAATCTGGTGTAATGCCAGTGAAGTCAAATGATTCTGGTTTTACAATGATGTACCTAAAATCAGGTAGCAAATATGTTCACAACATACAAGATTGGTTCAGGAGTCTTGCATGGTGTACAAAAGGTCTATATTTGCCAAATAGAGTAAAACCCTGACCCCAAAGAAATCAACAAAAAAACTCCTATTGACTTCAGTGAAGCCAGGATTTCACCTATAATAGTTGCCAGTTACTATTTAACCATTTCTAGAATAAAGACATATATTTGGGGGAAGCATTTGTGTAACCCTATATAGACATGAGATATGTTTGTTGTAATTTCAGCCATTGCCAGGACCATTTTATTGACACTGAAGGAGTTTATGTAAATTTTTGTTCACATAATGAGCTGTCATAAATTACATAAGATATTAAGGGGTAGGTGGATCCTTAATTGTGTGTGTTGTTTCAGTGTTACAAAAGTTTGGATGGGTCTTGAAAAGTCATGAAAAAATGTGTTATGTAGTGTATGGACAGCCCCTAAGTTTGATGATCATTCTTGAGAAAGTATATAAAGATACAGGTTTCTGACCTCTAGAATCCTTTAATGACAATATATAACTGATTAAAATCACTCTCTTTATTCCAGTCCAACCATCACAGTAAAAAAAAAAAAA
>NC_133787.1:28180638-28233695 GCF_003597395.2 Chelonoidis abingdonii
TATTATTGTTTTAAAATTTAAAAATAAGTGAGATTTCACTTATCACAGTGAAACATACAAGTACTAGAGAAATGTAGTTTGAAGGAATTTCATCTAATGTTTCTCTGAATACAATCCAAATCTAGTAAAAAGGGAAATGGCCTTTAGCAAAGCTAAATGCAAATTGAGGGAACAATTCAATCTATTTGGGGAGGAAATTCAATGTATTGCATGGGTGGGTTATGTACTTATGCTCTGTGCCCAAAGAGGCGAACAGATCTTTTAACAGGCCATTGAAAGAGGAGGGTTGAACTGCAACGGGTTTAAGACCATGTAAATCTGGTGTAATGCCAGTGAAGTCAAATGATTCTGGTTTTACAATGATGTACCTAAAATCAGGTAGCAAATATGTTCACAACATACAAGATTGGTTCAGGAGTCTTGCATGGTGTACAAAAGGTCTATATTTGCCAAATAGAGTAAAACCCTGACCCCAAAGAAATCAACAAAAAAACTCCTATTGACTTCAGTGAAGCCAGGATTTCACCTATAATAGTTGCCAGTTACTATTTAACCATTTCTAGAATAAAGACATATATTTGGGGGAAGCATTTGTGTAACCCTATATAGACATGAGATATGTTTGTTGTAATTTCAGCCATTGCCAGGACCATTTTATTGACACTGAAGGAGTTTATGTAAATTTTTGTTCACATAATGAGCTGTCATAAATTACATAAGATATTAAGGGGTAGGTGGATCCTTAATTGTGTGTGTTGTTTCAGTGTTACAAAAGTTTGGATGGGTCTTGAAAAGTCATGAAAAAATGTGTTATGTAGTGTATGGACAGCCCCTAAGTTTGATGATCATTCTTGAGAAAGTATATAAAGATACAGGTTTCTGACCTCTAGAATCCTTTAATGACAATATATAACTGATTAAAATCACTCTCTTTATTCCAGTCCAACCATCACAGTAAAAAAAAAAAAAATAAATAAAAAGAAACATTACATAAAAAGTCTGTCCAGTATACCATTCAGGATGAGATTTATATTTTGTATACAGATTATGGAAGGTGCATGTGTCCGTTACTTCTCTTCTGTCAGCTTGAAAATTTGAGTTCCTTGCATTAATTTGTCTTGTTCTTGCACACACTAGACACTTGATAGTTTGCAGAGACACTTTATAAGTGATATTCAGAGTTAGCCCGATGGGGTAGGTGTATTTCTGATTTTACTAACTGGGATAAAGAAAATGTTACCTTTCATGTTTGTTTGTTTTTTCAGTAACAGAATTTTTAAAAAAAATTTTATAAAAGTTTGACATGCACAACCAAAATTAGTAGAATGTCTGAACAAAGTCTAAAGAGAGAGTATTGGCTAAGATTTTGAATACAATTCTTCAAATAAAAAAAAATGTTTAAAAAATATGAGTCACATCCAGAACAACCTTCCTCACATCCTCCTTATAAGTTGCTGCATGCATTAATCTTAATTGTAATGTCTATATTCTATGCTACAAGGTAAAACATAAGATTGTTTTACTATTGTAAAAATGCCTGCTCTGAACTTGTGAACTCCCACCCATCCAGGAGGACTATCAAAATTAAGTGAACCATCACAGGACAAAAGTTCTGTTAATTGCCCCATCTACCCATAGAGACATGGGGGCAGAAGCCCTCTTCCCATTGGTTTCAACGCTGCAAGAGGGAAATAAAAATAGCTAACATGAAGATTTTTCATCTGCTTTTTTGTTTGAATCCTCACAAGGGCTAGAGCTAAGAAACAAACAAACAAAAAAAATGGAGATCCCCAGGGTCAACCTGGTTAAGCCCTAAAAAGACATAAAGTGATGATAGATTACATCTGCCACGTTTTGAATCACAGACTGACACTCATTTGCGTATATATGCTTGCTTGCTTTAACTTGTAAACAACTCATTTTTTTCTAGTTAACAAACCTTTAGTTAGTTTATTACAGGATTGGCTTCAGGCATTATCTTTGTTGTGAGATCTAAAGTATAAATTAATCTGGGATAAGTGACTGGCTTTTGGCAATGGAAGCAATCTAAATATTTTGTGATTTTTCATGGAAGTGACCATTTATCACTAAGTCCTTCTTGCCTGCATGGCAAGATAGAGTGCAGAGCCCAAAGGGCCTGTCTCTGACTCCATGGTAAGTCTGTTACAGAGATCTAGAGGTTCACATTTGTGACTGGATTCGTGACATCTAATTTTAGAATATACTACCACTTTGGAGTGTCTGCCTTTCTTTTGACAGTCTGTCCTGAGATTGGCACACTTTAGACAGTGTGACACTGACAACATAAGAAAGATCAATATGACAGAGATGCAAACAAGATGGCATAAAGAGACTCGAAAAAGAGAACAAGGAGAATACTGAACTGCATAAAGAATTGTCGTGATTTATAACTATGCTCCCAGAAATTGGGATGTGTATGTAATTGGTTTATAACTCTAGAAGACCATCTATTTGGAGACAGTGTACCATCTTCATTTAAAATTGCTGCATCCATTCCTCTTTTCTCTTATGAACAGGAGACAAGCATCATCCGAAGAGCTGAATTTACCCAACAGATATCCATCATGAATATGTATGTTCTCCACTAAACTCTCCATTACATGTCACTTTAAATTGATGACTTACCACTTCCACTACTGCCTGTATTCCACCCAACTGTGGTTGGTACTAAGGTAAGGAAAGTATCCAAAAGGATTATATGCTTTGTTAATTCCAGTTGATCTTAATATTGTGACCACTTCTCTGAGTACTCTCTAATATTACACTTACATATTTTTGGCTAGAAAATAACATATATAATTTGCTAGTTGCATTTTTTGAATGATACATCCCACCCTATCAAACTTTCAGATATTGCCAGCTCTTTTGTCAAATGTTTGAAATAGAAACCTGTGTGTTTTTCTTTCCTTTTCCCTTTTTAATAAACAAGCAAACAAAAACCCTGACTCACTGTAACCACATATTTGACTGCAAATACCCTTCTGGAAAACCAGGCAATTTTTTTATTGAAAAATTGATGCAAACCAGTTAAATATGCTCATTTTCTGAAGAAATTTTGTATAGCATGGCCAGGCTTAATAAAAACTGAGGTCCCAACCCTTCAGCTAACAGTCAAGGGGAGAAGTATACTTTATGGAATACTCTGTACTTCCATCTTCTGTTGTGCCCTTCTACATAGCCTGTTAGCTTTCAGAGCTACACATCTGCGCTCACTGCTTCTCATACCTGCATGTCCTGGATTTGTTACAACATGAGAAATTTTAAGCCCTCAAGCTGCCAAACTCAGCCTTCTTCATCAGCCTTCCTCATCTTTCCTGCACTCACTGCTTCACCTCTACCAGTTTTTCATGTGCTTCTGTGTCATATTCTATTTTCACACATCTCCCATTCATTTAAGGAATTGACTCGATGGAGGGATGACTTATGTTCTTGCTGCTATCTAGGTGTTCCACTTAGTTTCCCCACACATCTTTTTTAAGTCTCCACAGTGATACAAGCAGCCGTGGCCAAATCACCACTATTCCCACTACTGAAGAGCTTTCTGGCCAGCCAACTCATTCAGTTGTTCTGCAGCTAGATTTCTGAGCAATGGAGGGATTGGATACTTTTTAGCAAAAAGTACTTTTTCTTTCCACATTGACTGTGTTTCTGCGTTAGGAACTGATATTTCAAATTGATTTCTGACTCACAAATGGATAAAAGGTAAGTTCAGCTTCTGACATTTAGAAATGTGTTCTCAAGTGGATGAAACTGTCAGACCTTTTCTAAGCTGGATAACTCAAACGGATAATACTTGGCTCCTGAGCCCTTCTATTATCTCAGATATACCCCAGTCCTTCAAAAGGAGTCCCCAACCTTTAGAAGCCCATTTATTTAAATCCATTCTAACACTGGTATACTGACTTTTCCCTTTTAAGAAGTTGGGCAGCTCCTGTTCTGTACTCTTTTGTACAAAGTCCTGTTTAGTAAGAAAACAAATATTCTCATTAGGTCTCATTTGGAGAAATATTCCCTATCTGACATGAGTAAACAATTGTATTGGCAGATATATGAATTTCCTGCTAAAAGGATCCTTACCATTCTTTAATGAACATATACTGAGAGAACGTGTCTTCTTCAGTAGAGTTTAGACGATGGCTTCATAGTCCTCTGCTGAAAGAAAGACTCTAACAATGGGAAGCACATATTGCAGCCTTCAGATTCTTTCATGTTGCATCCCTATTATTTGGGATAACCTTAGCTTCTATGGTCTCTGTGCAGGGGAGAAAAAAGGGAAAAGATCTATGGAAGGTGACGAGTTAGATGAAAAGAGAGTTTGCATGATCTTTGAGCCCCTTTGTGACTCTATGCAAGACCTACCTGAGAAGCATCTGCTCAGATGTTCCATATCCCCTCACTATCCTATCCCCAACCCCAATTGTTCTCAAGATCATTCAGGCCTGTTAAAAGCTCCTTTTCACAAAACTAAAGGCCTCTGTGCGCCTCAGGATTTGCCCCAATGTAATTTATCACTATATAATTCACCAGTGTAAAGTAGAGGGGAAAAAAGAGGGTGAAGAAAATAATTATTGATTTCTTGAGGGGCTAGTCCATCAATTTATATAATTTCCCTCCCAATGTCTCATCAATGGGCTTATCTATTATTCTAGAGAAATTAAATGTAAACTCTTACTTTATTTAATAAAAGCTTAACTTCTTCTAGCTTGACTTTTGCTGAAAAAAGTGAGACCTCTGGGGTCTCATGTCATTTATAATGAGGGCAATTTATTTGTTTGAGATGGTATAAGGAAACTTGTATAGTTAAGTTATATAAAAAATGGCCAGCAACTTTTCCAAACCAGGACATGGCCAACCAGAGAATCAGATCCCCAATATTATACCCCATCTGCCTACACATCCATCCCTGTGGCCATTGTCATGATAATATCAAACCTACCTCCTGTCTCACTCTCCCCAGGAACCTGGGAAAGGTTTGATCTTTCCAGTTCGTTGTGAAGCTCAGCAGATTCAGTCCATTTCAGATTCAAGGAGAATTATTTCTAAAGGTCAGAGAGTCTTATTATGAGGAGACCCTGACAACAGCTTAGAAGAAATGAACTACTGTAAAATGTGTGTCAGTATAATTACCCAATATCAAGGGTTGCTTTGTTCAAGAATAGGAGAGAGAGATTCCTTTCCAGACCAACTTCATAACATAGCCTCTAAACCCTGTTAAATACCAGAACATCCATGTCTGCTGAAATATTAATCACCTTTTAAAGTGAATTTAATGCTTCTATTGTAAATAGAAAAGCTTATTTCAAATAGTGGTCACAAACAATGCAATCAAGGGTCATTTTAAAAAAATCCTTCTGCTGAGATGTCTGTTACAAAAAGCATTTAATTTTCCCCCAATTCTTAATTAATTGGTCTCATATACCATTATTGTTCAATACTTTTTGAATAGTAAAGTGACCTACATGCCATTCTAAACACCTGGAAACAGGAACAAAGATGTTTGTTAATTAGGAGAACTTTTAGATAAAGTAGAAGCTAAAGTACAAAAAAAAAAATGTATTTGTGGCAACTCAAATAAAAAGGGTTTCTTGCTTTACTTTTCTTTTCTCTTTTCCCTTCAAAAGAGGTAAGCTACAACTGTGGAGATAAGAATGTAAATCTATACGGAATTCAGTCTTGTTGCAGGCTGTCATTCCGACGTGGCTGGCATCTTCAAATCCCTGACAGAAGAAGTGAGGTGACGTTAACCTGTCAGTCCTTCCACCCCAGTCTGACTTTTTTGAAGGCCTGAGGCAAACACATGCAACCAGTCACTAAAGGATTTGGTACAATTCCTCCGGTGCAGTAAGTCCGTACCCCAGCAGCTGTTGTTTAGTGATAGATCAGTGAAGCAAAAAATTATGCTGGTATAAAAAATAGATCTTGAGCCACAGCTCTCATTCTTATGCCTTTGTTCTGCATTAGTAGGAAACCTCTGGGATTCATTTAGCTGTAATCATTTGTTACTAAGGGGCAGAGCGTCTTTCAGACAGTGATGATGGAGTCACCTTTGAAACAAGTGCAAATGAGTAGAAATCATTTTCCAATCTATCCTCCCAGGATTACATTTGATAAACTGGTGCACATTCCAAGAGCCTATTCTGAATGTTGAGAACTGACATTACATACTAAATAAGCATTTTTTGCTTATTTTGTTCATATTTTTTTTCCCTGACAATTTAATTAGTTCACCTTCTGGAGTTTCAACCCTTCATTCAAGACCCACTGATAGACGTACAAAACAAAACATAACTAAAACAAAATAAAACTAAGAAACAAACATCAAGAGGCAAATTCTGTCCTCATGGATACCCACTGAAGTAAACACTCACCCACACTCTCTCTCTCTCTCTCTTAAGTGTCTGATCCAGCCTCCCCAGGAGTCAATAGAGCTCTCCAGTGGCTTTGGATCTGGGTTTAAGTGCACATTTAGGAATAGAATTGTTCCCTAATTCATTGTAATATATTTCTGATTAGTTTAAACTCTTTTTTGTCCTGTTCACAAATTATTCATGAGCAGGTCATGAATTCTAAGAATGTATTAATTATTTGTACATAAAGTTAGCCAATAGTTTGTTAATGAACATGTGGATATTCTCCCTGGGTCACTTAACCAGCATATTATATCTCCATATTAATTTTCTATATGAAATTGTTCAGCATGTCTATTACACAGCTAATACTAACAATAAATAAAGTTTTTAAGGTGAGCACATTTGGCAGGAAGCTTTCTCAAAAAATATTTAATCATGCAAGAATTCATGAGGTTTTTGCTTTCCATGGTCATTGTATTGAACAAATAGAGCAGAATGTTTGCAAATGTGTAAATAGAAGGGTCACTAATGCCAGTGAAATCAATTGGTGGGTTTTAGTCACTAGATTTGCCCATTTATACATCATTAGGATGCTGGGTTATAGTTGTGGACTTGGACCTGGCATCATATTGCATATCTCTCAATAAAGTCAATGGAAGTTTTGCCTGAATAAGGTGTATTTTATGTAAAGCAAAAGTCATCATGTGCTAACCAAGCAACCTCTACTGAAAATCTAAGACTAAAAAGATAGCACTAGATTTTGTACTTGTAACTAATGTATGCCAGCTTGGACCCAGACTCTCTAGTGTATTAGAGCTCCTTGGTGACAGAAGCACACTGGTGACAGACTATGGTCCTAAAGCCAGCATATGCGGTCCCAGAATTGTTATTCCAGTATAGGGACATCCTTCAGTTGCCCACAGTCAGCACACTTTCTCCTATGCCAACATATCCCTGCTACTGTGATGATGAAATATATACTTTGAAGTTGTGCTGTTCTAGTCCTATACAAATTCTAGTCTGCATTTTATCCTCCAGGTATGAATAATAGGTGTACAGTTATATTCATATGCACTTTTTAGCCTGGGTGATATCAGCTCCCCAAGTTGTTCATTTCCTGCTAACACCACAAATTATTTGCCAAGAGGTTCTAGAGGGGCCAGCTATGTGGGCAGGATTGCTACACATGAAAGCACAAGAGCTCCAAAGCATGTTCCTGCTTGTAGTGGAGTGACCACCCGCTACTGCCCTGAAGGGCTTGAAATCAGCCCTGGGAGAGAGCTGAGGCTGCTACTAAGAAAAGCAGCAAGTCTTAGCTGATTGGGGAGCCAGCCACAGATGTGGCCATGCCCCAATCAGGGCCCAGTTGGCCCTTATAAGAGGGCAGTGGGCCAGGAGCACACAGACACTATGTTTGTAACACCAGTTATGCATTGCTAGCTCTTAAATGTAGCTGTACTCTTAGATTTACAGATTTTGCACAATTGATATGAGTTAGTATGAGAGAACTGTCTATTAATGTAAGTAATTACTGTACATTAGATTTTAATGTGATAAGGAATAGTTGTTTTAAACATTTTATTTAATCTAAAACGTATCCATTTTCATATTGCTTCTTAGAATTAAATATGTATCCTTAAAATGTGTAATTGTAGTTCTAAATGAATTATTTAAAAGGGCACTTTATTGTTTGACTATAATACTGTAAATAAAAACAAAATGCTAATATGTTGTTTCTTTTAAAATAAGTTATAGCCGCTGTTCCTGTTCCTAGGCAATGAAATTGTGGTCAACAAAGCACAGTTTGACACATCCTCCACTGAGAGTTAATCCTGTGTGAAATACAGGAAATGCTGAGTTTATAGTCAGTTTCCTCTGCACTGTTCTGCAGGAAGAGATGCAGGTTAAACACCTTCTTACTCTCTCTGCAGAGCAGATAGGTGGGTAGGATTTCCTTTTCCTTGGTTGGTAGTTTTACCACTCCTCAGTCTGCCACTTCATTTGTTTAGCAAACACTGGTGACATTAAAACCAAGTACTGTACTGCAATGGCTAATCTGTTTGGGGTTAGGGAGCGGGGGGATAGAGTCATTTTGTGAAATTAAGACTAGTGAAAAAGTTTAGATCCATTACAATCCATGGCCAGAAAAAGTCCTTGGGACAGATTCTGTGCTGTTCCTCCTGAGATGCACAGTACAGGAAGAAGAAAGGGCAAAGATAGATTTGAACCATTTTTCTGCTGCACAGATTTTAGGCTGCTGTTTGGTTTGAACGCCAGGGGACTGCTCTAATTTAAGCCTTCCCATGGCTGCCTATGAGTTGCAGTGCAGAATCCCCATAACATTGAGCAATTGGTCTGCATCTCCTACCCTGACCTACCCACTCATATCAAGTCCTCTTCCTTTGGCCTATGGGTGCTCAAACATCAGGGGCATGCACCCAATATGGTTGCATCTCCATTACAACCTATATATGCCCTGGAACAGCCAGATAAAAGTGAAAGCTCATATTTCATATCCTGTTAAGGAGGCAGGTTTAAAAAAAATAAACAATTTCCTCCTCCATGTGCACAGTCAGCCTACAGTCTGGCATCTCTCAAAGGAGAGTGCTTGACTTTGGAACCCTAGTTTTCTTTTAATTTTAGGCAGTATGTGTGTGTTTAGGGATGGCATGCAGGAACACATCGGCAGGTAGGCAGGTTTTCTCAGTCATGCTACTTACATAATTTATACTGTTACACATTAAATGAACCAGATTCTTAGATGGTGCAAATCCCCATAGCTGCATTGAAATCTTTGGGGCTATGCCACTTCGCAGCAGCTAAGAATTTAGCACACTATATAGATGTTCTATTTGTAAAGGTGTCTCTTTCTTTTCTGCTGAGCACTGATCAGTTGAGTGGAGTGTCGTTGAATTACAACAGAACTGGGAGGCAGACAGCTAGACCAAAGCTCACGCTGAGTTACTTCACATTTTAACTCCAGCAGAAATGCCATTATTGACCACTCTGTTTTGTGACAGAATCTATTATCTTCATGTTTCACTTTCTGCAGTGAGGATGCTATGGCCCACCTACTGTTCCTTTGGCGACTCTGCTGTGCAGAAAAGTGAAACAAAGGTTTGACACTAGAGCTTGCAAAGTGGTCTGAAGGTGAGATTTTCCTACTTTATCTGACTTATGTTCAGATTCAGAAACAACTGTATTTTGTGCTAGAAGTCAATGCTTGATTGTTTTGGAAGTTGTGCTAACCCCTCTTCAACATCAGTGCAATTTATGGACTTTCTTTGGAGGGTTAAGAAAGAATTATGTATATTTTGTATATTAAATTGTTGTTTATATTTCAACATAATACATATTTTGCTCTTTCATAAAGACTTGAATTACTGCCTACAACATGGAGAATACATTGGGACATATCTAATGCATTCAGGCAAAGGGTGTAGCACACATATTTTATAATGAGCTGTTCTTACATGTTAATAACGTTGTGATGGAGGGTGGGTGATAGACACCCTTCATTAGGATACAAGAAGCAGTTAAGCTCTTTTTCTGATGTGAGATAGTTAAAACAGTAGTAGCCCCTGCCAAAAACACAGCCTACGTGCAAGGCTGGTCAGAAGCCAAGCTATGTGGGTGGTAGGCTTTCAGTGGGGGTGGAATGCAAAGGCTATGTATCATGTGGGTGGAAATTTGTGTATCGTTTATAGAAGCAGCCATAGAGAAAAGCACTGGTAATGTGGCCATGATAAAAACAAGCCAAGAGAGAGCTCTATGTGGGAAGAGTTTGGGCTGGAAAGATGCTTTGAACTGTGACCAAAGAAATTGCCACCTGTCTGATTCTCAGTGTGATCAAGGAAACAAAACTGTGTACATTTTTTTTTTGTAAACACACAGAATTGAATCAAAATGTAAACTCATCAGCTGGCATTCCCCCTGGTGGCTGAGCATGGCATAACAAGTTTGCCTTATAGCATTTCTGTTGAAAGCGGCACTGGCCCTGTGATGGTTTTGTAACTTGGCCCTCTGGACAGGTCACATATTGTCCCACCCTTCTGGCATAAACCAGTAGTCTAATCCCTGATTGTATGCCAACTTCATGTTAGACCATTGGTCCAAGTCCAGACTATCTTTACTCCTGGGCTTCAGTAGTCCTAACATCTTGTTGAAGGGTTTCTGCTCCACCTTCCTCAGTCGGCTGAAGGGGATCCCAAAGCCGTCCTCTCCACTGGGTTTGAATAGAAAGTCAAGGCCTGATTACACAGACCCCCTTGCTACCACCCCTCCCTCCCCCACCCGGACCACATCCTACCTTGCTCTGTCTTGGTCCTTTTCCTCAACCTCCTTCTGGGTTCCTGGTGTGCCCATTCCACTCTCTAAGCCTCTCCCACCCTTTCACTACTTAGCAATTTCTATTGTCCAGCTAGTTCTGTGGCAGGAGAGTTTTCTCCATTTCCGTTGTGGGACAAATGCTGAGCCAGCTGGAGTCTTTCTTCTCTCTGCAGGCCCACCACACAGAATTCAGATGTACCTTTGTTCTGGGAAGCGCTGTCTGCCAGCTGACCCACTCAGCTTCCTGACTCCAGCCCGACTTTTCTCCCTGATTGAGAGGCAGAATCTGCCCTTCTTCCTGGTCAGGCCCTAACTGAGCTGGGTTCAGACTTTTTTCTAAGTTTGATACTTAGTGCAGGTGTAGTGGGGTGAGGCCAATTGCACCACAGGCTCTTGTTCACCCCTTCAAACCCAGTGTGGACTTGGTATATCCCATCACACAGAGAAATACCTGTCTCCATCATCAATTTCTCCTCCTAATGGAAACAATCTCCAAGATGCTAAGTATTGGCTAACTGCTCAGGTCAAAAAGGTAACAATAATAATAATAATTAATAATAAATGATAGTTATGTAGTATCTTGCAACCCAAGATCACATAGAATTTACAATAGTTAAGTCCCACCAGACCCTTGTCAGGTAAGTAGGTGTTATACTCCCCAGATGTGAACACACAAACAATGAGACCAGTGCTATAATGTGGTTAAATATGGAGGCCATTACTTTATTGAAATAAATAGCCAAGAGGGAGGCCTTCTCCCCCCACTGCAGACTACCCAGGAGGGTGTTTTAGTGAAGAATTCAACTGGACGCTAATGTCCCCAGGTCCCACAAACCTGAGGATGGGTATAAAGGCATTGATCCCCTCCACACCATTCAGCCTGTCCTGGGACTTTGGGTGGGAGCCAGAGTATCAACCCATACCTCAACAGGTGAGATGAGATGAAAGGAGTCGTTACACAAAGCTAGAGCAATTTCACTGTTCATAAATTTATAAATTTCCAAGTTTATACTGGTGTAACTGAGATAAGAATTAGCCCCAATATATAAGTTTAAATGATCCTGGGAAAATAAGAATAAATATCAAAATGTATACACCCTAAGTGGAAAACATGGATATTACATGACTTATCATAGTCAATGAAAAATGTTAACTGGTTTGCAAGTGTCTGTTAGGCTGTATAGTGGGGGGATTGTGATACTCTAATAGGTATATACAGTTTGCAATAACCATGCAAACCCTGGAAATAGAAGCTTTTAGGATTCAGACTCAACTCATCAAATGTAATCCTTGACAGTTGGCTAGTTCAGAAACTAATCACTCTGTACACTGGAACGAGACCTGCTCATCTGTTAGGAGTTCTAAGTAAAGTCAGATATGTAAAAGCCTTGAAATAAGGTACTATCATAAAGGGGAGTGGGGCAGGAGGTGGGGGTGGGGGATTGTGGACCAAATGCTCAGTTGGTGGCAAACAGCATAGCTCCACTGTCATAGCATTCCTTTCCAGATCTGAACCTTAGAGTTCAGAAAATGAGATACTAGCATAAATCCTTTAAGCTTAATTACCAGCTTAGATTTGATAGCACTGCCACCACCCAAAAATATAGTGTTTTGGGGCACTTTGATCTCCTCAACCTTCCCTGGGGACCCCAAGAACCCAAATCCCTTGGGTTCTTAAAACAAGGAGAAATAAACCATTCCCCTTCTTTCCCCTACCCAGACTTTCCCTCCTGGGCTATCCATGAGAGACTACTGATCCAAACGTTTTTTAAATCACAATACAGAGAAGCATGTCCTCTTCCCTTCCACAAAGAGCAAACAGATTCCAGCGAAACAGAGAGGATTCTACGCACTCTCCCCCCTCGACCGTCTCCCCCACCAGTCCTATGTCGAGTTATCCCAATCCTACTGAGATAAACAGGGAAACAAGAAAAAAAATCAAATCAGTTCTCTAAAAAGAAATCTTTAGTAAAGAATTATCTTCTGTAATTCAAGAATGTAAATATTACAGGGTCCTATAGCTACAGACCCAGAAATACAACTTTCCCCCGCAGACCAAGCAATACAAATGCAAATATTCCAGCGAACTACACATATAAAAGTTAACCTAGCCAGAATCGCAACATTTGCAAAATAGAGACAAAAAAAAAAAATAGAATAAATCGCCTGTTCTTACTTAACTATTTGAACAGAAACTTAGAGAGCCTGTAAATGCTGGTCTCTCTCAGACCCTCAAGAGAGAACACACAACGACAAAGAACCCACACAATAAACTTCCCTTCCCTCCACCCAAAATTTAAAAATGTCTGTTTCTGGATTGTCTCGTGGCTCAGGGTGTTATGTTGCCCGACTGTCTATGTTAACGACTTTAACAGTAAACAGAAGACATTAACCCTTAAGAATCTGTTTATGACATCCACCAAAGTTAGAGATATGGCAATTTACACTAGCTAAGGATCTGGCCCAATATTACTGAGGTTTAAAAAAACAAAACCAACATGGAAACCACCACTCACTATCCTTTCAGATTAAAAAACAAAAGACAAAAACATTGTTTCTGGACGACTTTATGCATCATTATGAAAAAAGTGGCATAAGGAAGTTTTCGCTCTCAAGAACATCTGTAACTCCAGTGGCAAAGGTCTGTGCTTTTGGGATCAGCAGTTCCTGAATTCTGTTCCCCACAGAGAATATTGGAAATTGCTATTGAATTATTATTATCTATAATAACACATTACACACATTCTCATGAACTTTTATTTGGTTAGCAGTGAGAAAATTCCACAGTTCTTTAGAATGAATGCATTGGTGTAGCTGTTTAAAATGCCGAGGTTAAAAAACCCACATATACCTGTATTCTCTTGCTAAATATACTTGTGGAACTCATCTTTGTAATTTGTTATGATCATTCTTTTCACAGTGAGAAGCTGTGCAACTCTGTGATGTCCGAGAACAAGTCTGTAGCTATCACAGAGAAATCCCTTTTAACTAACGTCATAGCTATATAAAAGAAGGTCTGAGGAAATGTAGTAAAGTTTCCCAGATAAATGCCCTCTCAACTTATAGCTTATTCTTTATTGTACAGATTTCTGTCTATAACTGAGGGCCTGATTCTTCCACCCTCATCCATGGTGAGTTGTACCTTATCATAAAAGTGGTCCCCAGTTGTATCAATGAGATTACTCAAAGTAGAGTACTAATCCATGTAAAGGTGACAGAATTGGGTCCTCAGCTACTAAGACAATGCCAAACTGCTGCCACACAATTGCTTGTGCTCTAGTGCAGCTGTAACACCCACATATCCCAGTCATCAGCAGGCGGGATCGAACCTGGGGCTTCGGGAGCTTAGAGCATGAGCCTCTACTGCATGAGCAAAAAGTCAACTAGCTCTTAGCAGACTCATTTTATCTCTCTCTCTAAGTGGTCTCATTGCCACTAGATGGGACAGAACGCCACACCCAGGAGGTGTGTGGGTTACACACTTCCCCTAGCTGAGGAAGTGAGTCCTAAGCTTCAGAGACTTCCCAGCTGAAATCCCAGAGGAGCCCCCACTTGTAACACCGACAGACCCCAGTTACCAGCGGGCAGGATTGAACCTGGGGTCTCTGGGGTTTAGTCCATGAACCTCTACCAGACTATAATCTTCTGTGGTGTTAGAAGGCTTTCCCTTCACCCTCTGCCCTGGTTCTTGTCACGTAGATAGAAAGCAGAAGACCAGAAGTCTGAAGTGCAAACAATGCAATGTTAATTGGGGTTAGTTTCCAAGCAAGCATATTCCGAAGCCCTTCATACCAGTCGGGCTTATCTCTATACGCCGATAGAGTCTGTTCCCCAGTGTTCCATTCCCAGCTCTGACGCCGCAGAGGATTTACCCCGTGCCTCCCTTCCCAGCTCTGATTCCACAAAGCCTTGGCCTGTGTCCCTGTTCCCGTTCTCCCCCTTAGCAAACGTTATTCCAATTTCCCTTTCCCCCAATATTCTCAGCTATACCTTAACTAATCATTTTACTGAAATTTAAGTAACCAATCCTAACATATTGTAACATAATTCTCTAACCAATCATATCCCACTACCCTAATTAACTTACACCTAGCAAAACTAATTATACAGCAGACAGAAACAATTAGAGAACCAGACAGAGTAACAATAGAAAAGTGGAGGCCATAAAGATAAAACAATACAGAAATGAGGGTTTCACAACCACAACCATTGATCAGTGATTTCTTGACAGACAGGATGCTATCAAACTAAGTTTTCTTTAACCATCTTAAGATCTGTTTCTTTATCTGGTGATGATGGGCACTGTCAGAAGAGGAACGTCTTCCTAACAGCCCAATAGCACCTTATTTCAATGTGACTGGTTTGGAAGGTGAGGATGTAACCGTATAGGCCTTAGTCTGAGGCCTTGTTTTTAGACTATCCTAGTGAGAGAGAGCCCATACACAGGTGGACTGTGATTTTGATTCTTTGTTTTTATACTCCTGTAACTAGCTCAGTGATAAAAAATACAACTAAGTTCTTCAAGTATAGGCCTTTACAGGCAGGCCTGAATATCTATATTCTAACATGTGGTGGCCTCTTGGACTGCTAGCCTGTGGAGAGGGAGTGAAGGTAGTGGGAACTGGATAAAATATACCATATACTGAGTGAACAGAGGGAGAAGCATGGAGGAGGTTACAGTGGGGAAAAAAAAATAAAATAAAAAGAGGATTCCCCTAGGAGACTCTCCCTGAAGATCCAACATTGCCACCATTATCACTGCTGGCAGGGAGAAAGTCCTACAGAAGTCTGCAGAAATCATTTGCTATCACAAAGCTAGAGCAAAGGATGAACAGGGAAGGGCTGTGAGCCTGGAGAATTCAGTAAGCTGTTCACCAAACAACTGAGTTTTTGCAAGTTTATCACAACTCAATTTGTAAGACATTTTCCCCCCTTCAGAATCCAGTTCATCAGGTGGTAAGGTTATATGTTGATAATTGCTTTAGTTACTTATTTTAGTTTTCTATCATATGCTCGTTTAAATAACATTTAATAAACACTTTATGCTTTTAATAATATGCTCAGATATTCTAGACATTGACGTACATGAATGAATTTTAAATCAAGGCCCACACTAGCCTCAGCTGAGTGAGCAGATGTTGATATTTTTTCCTCACATCCAATCTCAGAATAGGGGGTAGAGTATCCATGTATATACCCTACATAGCATCAGCTACTTGATAGTCACATTCACAACCTCTGAATGAGGAATAAGCTAATGGATCTGGCTTGTCATAGATCCACTCTACTCTGCTTCCAAACCACCTTTCTTACTATCTCTGGGGTCCTCGCACTATACAAGGGAGCCACTCTGCTTCTGCTTCGTACAGGACCTTCCACACCCTTCCTTGATCTACAGGATTTAGTCTATTTATTATACTAGGCTGGTATATGATGTGAGCCACATGTCCAAGGGGCACATTAGAACAATTACATTGCATCTAAAAGGAAAGGAATAGATTTTTAATGAACTATAAGTGTTTTGTTTTATTTTATCCTGCATCTTTGCTGTCAAGAAGTATTGCTACTGACTAGCTGTATGCTAATAAAATAGCTTCACTTTTAGCATTTTCAATAATGAAACGGACAAGCTGTAGTAAAACAAATATATGGAAATCTATAGTGGAATTCAGGCATTTGTTTGGAACATATAACTCCTTTTTATTCCATGAGAACAAGTTTGTTTTCTCTTAGAGGGAATGTAATTATGATGAACAACAAATATATTTAATGCTACTTCAAGCATGAAAAGGCAAAAGCACAGGTTATAACATTTGAATGATTTATACATAATATACTGTGCAGAATTATTAATCCTACAGAACTCCAAGTGTTGATGGTGCTTTGCAGACAAATGAAAGTGAAGTCGGTAGCAGTGACTCATCTTTTCACTGTAGAGATGTGATTACTGCCTCAGTTTGCTCTCTTCAGTGGGTTAATTTAGCTCTCTGGTTAAATCAAAACTCCAGCCATTCCCAGGAGACAGAAGTCCATCTTTTTGGGGTATCACAGCAACAGCTTTTGGTGACCTCACAGTCCAGGGAAGCAGAGGGGAACCTTCCTCCTACCCTCTCCTGGAAGTTCTGGCTCTGGACCCCAAAAAGAAAAAGAATGCTTGGTTCAGTTCCCCAGGCCTCTTTTCCTCCCCTTGCTAGAAGTTCTTCCCGCTTCAGGATTACCATACTAGCAGTTCCAAAAACCTTTCCTTTCTAGGCTTTCTTTCTTCATGAACTTCTTCTATGAACACCCATACCTTAGTACATGTGAGACCCACAACCTGGTCTCTTCAGGCTTCTCTTCAGTTGCAGCAGAAGGGAGTTCTTGTATATGGTTTCCTTTCTCAGCAGAACTACACCTCCCATCCACCCTGGGGACTATAGTCAATAGATTCCAGAATGTTTGGGTTCTGCATTGTATCAGAGTCCTAGCCGTGCTGGGTTTGTAGCCTCCTTAAAGGGCCAGCACATTCTACTACAAAATCCCTTCTCCTAGGAATTTTCAGTCTATATCCTTAATCCTGCAATGTGTTCTGGGTAGGTGGATCCCTACAACCATGCAATCTCCTGAACACCCCTGAACTTCATGGGGCTCCATGCTGGTACATGCATAGAGTTTATTGCAGGATCAGGGACATCTATTACATTCTAAACTAGTAATAAGTGAACCAGTTTGGACAAAATAAAACCCCATATATATGAGGTTCAATAAAGTCACATGAATATATACTTCTTAGTTTTGATGGAACAAGAGAAGTGTTTGTTGTTATATATCTGGCCTAGATAAAACCTGGAAGTATCAATCACCTCTCTCAAAAGGCTGAGCTTGCAAGATGGCAATGTTTTAAGCCGTTTAAAATAAGTTTTAATAAGTGCCTATACTTTTAGATATTTATCCTCTCCGAGCCCCCAGAATCCTTGTTATTTTGCCTAGCTATTAAAAATCTAAGGATGAAGTTTAATAAATTGTAAGGTATTGTGTGCTCCTGAAGAAAAAAGATACTTGCAGTAAAGAGGATATAGAAGAGTTCTTCGTTCTTTATAACAGGGCTCGTCAACCTTTCAGAAGTGGTGTGCTGAGTCTTCATTTATTCACTCTAATTTAAGTTTTCGCGTGCCGGTAATACATTTTAACGTTTTTAGAAGGTCTCTTTCTATAAGTCTTTAATATATAACGCAACTATTGTTGTATGTAAAGCAAATATTTTTAAAATGTTTAAGAAGCTTCATTTAAAATTAAACTAAAATGCAAAGCCCCCTGCACTGGTGGCCAGGATGCAGGCAGTGTAGGGGCCACTGAAAATCAGCTCACGTGCCACCTTCAGCACACATGCCATTGGTTGTCTACCCTGCTTTATAAGAATGAGTGGGCATAATTAAAACTGGAATCTAAACTATAAAACAATGAGAATCCAAAAGGAGATATTTGACAATAAGCCATCTTGATTTTATTGCTCACCTTCAAAGTGCTCTCTTTTTCATTTTAACTATAATTTAACTATTTTACAAAGGATTACAGGGGGAAAAATAGGAGTTTGGTATAAAAGTCACAGTTTAGTATGAACTCTATGATTTTTTTTTCCCTCTTAAAAAATGTGGCCTAGAGATTCAGAAGAGCTCAGCATTCAGCCGCTCCTATTTAGGCATGTAGAGGAAGTGGCCAGATTTTCAGAAGCACTTCAGTGGCTTGCCTCTCTCAAATCAGGGCATGCTGTTCTTGTCATTACAAACAAATAACAACTATCATATTTTATTTCAATTCTTGAGCTATTGTTTCACCAAGTGACTAATACCATTTTAGTTTTTGTATGTATCACATAGCTTTTGAAGGCCTAGAGATGAATAAGGCCTTTCATGCCATGATCCCTCCTGAATATTAATCATGTCAAAGGTTGTCTTCTGCATAACTTCTACACTGCGTGACTGTGACTAATAAATATTCAGTGGAGTTCCCTTAATCATCAGGCTGCTAGTGCTACTGAAGATTGTGAGTTGGTCCTAATTAAGGGGATAACACTCCTGAAGGATCATCCAGTTACGTGGGATAATTATGGTTTCTGGCAGACAATTTTTTTTCTGAAATAACTACATCACAAGTTATCTAAAATATGGGTTGGTTTAAGACTGTTCACTTACATTTTTCACTATTCATATTGTTCAATTAGTCATATACGTCACATGGTATTGTGTCTATCCCCTGACTGAATGAGTGTACCTTTTATAAGCAGAAAATGGGCTTTAAATTTTAGTGTGTGCATGTACAAGAAGTGCCAGTATTACGAAAGTATCTTTAAATAGACTTGGAAGGATTAATTTTTTGTCAGAAAACATCTATTTCACCATACACACAGAAACCAACAAAATATTTGCATTGATGATAATCAAAATTTAGAGAGGCAAAGCAAGGAAAATGCTGGTTTAGACCTTATTAGAGCTTGATATGAGGATATTTACTTTGTATATTTTGATGTGATATTGACAATTTGTTTTAATGGATATGAATATTTAATTTTTTGAATCTCAGCATCTATTACCATTAAGTAACTGTCTGACACCCCTGTAATGCTCTGCAATTATGAACATTTAAATAGATAACGAATAAAAATGGATTAAAAATGAACATTATTTTTATAATTTCGGAGGATAATAAAAATAGAATTCTGCCAAGCCCTAATTTTAGAGTAAATTCCCAGAACCCATTTGAAATGTTCTCCTAGCTATCACAGAGAGAGAGAGAGCTAACTGGAAAGAAGAACCATAACTCTCTGAAGAAAGTTGGTTCTTGCGACTTTTCTATGCATTAGCAGAATCGAGCAGTTTAGAAAGTTCAGGTGCCACAGTCAAGCAATGGAAGCTTCAGTAATCAACCTGAAACAAATTGAACTTCATTCGTCTATAATCCATGCAAATACTGAAGATTATTTTTACACTTGGTGACTAGCCCAAAGCTGAATACCCTCAAAGGTTAATACTTTCAGGGGCAAATGAAGGCATTATGCTCGTCTCTTCAAGGGAGGCAGTCCACACCTTGTAGGTTTGGACCTTATTTAAGTTGTCATTCTTCACATATGCAGTACAAATTATGGGCCAGTCCTGCTTGCATTAAATTAGTGAAAAATCCCCTGGGTATTTGGCAATAGAGTCAACTGGAATCATTTTGCAGCAAAGGCTGGAGAGGGGTGAATATAATGGAACATGAATATGAGGCCAGTTGTTTGTGCACGAAATAAACAGTTCTGCAACGCTTTCTAAGAACAATTAGCGTTTAGCAATGGAACCTCATTACGGTGACCTAATATTAAATCTTTGCTAAGAAGCATGGAGAGATTTTCTGTGCAAATTAAGGAGTGTGTAGATTAGCTTTGTATCATTTAGCAATGGCTCTCCTGTATGTGTTTGGTACTACCTCAAACATGCTGAATGGAAGAAAGAAAGCAGCTTTCATATCAGATACAGATTTCCAAAACAGGTAGCCAGAAATGTAAAACAGTATATATAAAACTCAGACTATTTAAAATAATCACATCCATATCTTTGAGTGCCACAGAGAAATACATAAAATTTCCTAGTGAATCATTCAAAATACTTAGCAGCAGTTTTTAAATGGCTGTAGTACATAAAAATGAAATTTGCTAAGAGTAACAACTGTTACATATTTTCTTGTTACGTGTATAAAAATGATTTATTAATACTACCCCTTGTTTGTATGGCATTTTTATGTTATTCCAAGTGAGATAATGTATCCATGGTCTGTTAATCATATTTGATTTTTTTATCCTTTGCATTAATGCTCAATTATAATAACATTTTGTTTCACATCTGACTCCTTGCTATCTGATACAGAATCCAAAAAGCACTATTAATAGTGGGTTCAATCAATTTCTAAGTGCATGCATTTCCTCTAGCTACTGATCTAATTGCAATCATAGAAGACATTAAAGGAACATGCTGTAAGAATGGGAAAATTGTGTAAGTTAGAGTGACAGAGACAATGAATAAACATGTATATGATTCTGCTAAGTGCTTTTGGAATGAAAGTCTGTTAATCCACTTACCTATTGAATGACTCAAAACACAAAGAAATAGATGTTCTGATCCAATGTTAGGAGTTTTATGAATGCATATGGGAATGCTACCACAAATGCAGGAAATCAGGACTCATCATAGTTATTTTTAGTTAAATGTTAGGCTGCAATTTTTAATGAGGGTACTTAAAATAAAAAACAATCTCTAACAGTCATTTAAACAACTATCTAGTAGTAAAATTATATCTGTTCAAAATGGATCCCTCTCCCTTCAGAGTAATAGACCATCTAGCCCCAAAATGAAAAAGCCACCATATCACCTGCTCAGATGAGATTCATTTCCACCAGCCTAAGTTCCTCAACTAGCCCTTTTTACCCCTGCAATAATTCAGCTACAACAAGGGTTACCTGAAATCTGTGCATGATACTATTGCTCTTCTACAGAGCCTGGTTGGCTTGAGAGCTCATTCGACATTAAAATCTTGCCCCTACTTCCTGGTTCCCCAGCTCTTCTCTCGTTGGAGTAAAGGATTGTTATTCCTACAAGGGATTGTGTGGGCTGAAAGAGGGGATCTGTGCTGCTGCTCCAGGCACAAAGCAGGTGAAGAGTCTGAACTCCGGGCAGAGAGACAGTTCCAGGGAGCAACCTGAGTGTGGGGACCCCCTGAGACTGCACTGCACATATGGATTGGCCAGAGCCCAAGGGGAAAAAGAGACTTTAATCTAGGACTAAGGACTCGCAGCTGGATGGGCTGTGAAGACTGTTACTGAAGGAAGCAGTTCCTTTTAGGCATCTGAGATATATTATACACTCCCATTGGGTGACTGTTTGCTGGGATTTTGTACATCGTAGTAAAAGTGTTGTGAGAGATTTGTGCATTGAAGTGATTCCTTCATGAATTTTTCCCTCCCCAAAGAGATTGGAACCCTGAAAAAGAGGGGAGCCCCCACCATACAGCATGCAAACAATGATTTATTTGAGGAACCTTAGCCCAACACCAGTGCTCAGTTCCCAGCAAGCAAGTCTAAATCAAGAATCAACTCCAGTCAGAAACAATGCAAAGGCAAACTCTCCTGCTGTTGCACAGATCTCTCTACCCAGAATCTTGCACAGTCAAAACTAACGTCTGACGAAGTGGGTATTCACCCACGAAAGCTCACGCTCCAAAACGTCTGTTAGTCTATAAGGTGCCACAGGATTCTCTGCTGCTTTTACAGATCCAGACTAACACGGCTACCCCTCTGATACTAGTCAAAACTAACATTAAGCATATCTTTCTAAGACTGGAACTTGTTCATACGCTAAGAAAGAGAACTTGAAACACTAAGCGTAGCAGCTCTACCCAGTGACACTAGCTGCTATGAAACAGGCCCATGAATATCTGTAATCCTCTGCATGTTTCAGTCTGTGTTTCAGTCTGTCTCCCAAAATGTGATTTATGTGCTTGACTTTTGAGACAGGATTAGACAGTTTCAACATCTTCACGTACAGAAAGAGACAACACAGTGAGACTGAGTGGCTCTACCTGACCAAACAATTGAGTAGCATTCTCCTGGATAGACCCTGATGGATAATCCTTCTGACTAGACCAAAAACTGTTTGAGCAGTATGAGTTAAACAGAACCAGGCTGAGAGACCCACAGACTCACAGGTAAGGGGGAAAAAGGGAAGAATAACAGCAGAACATGTTGTGAGTGGCTCTCCGGGTGGGTCATAGGTATAGTTGGGATCGCTAAAGAATGTAAGTTGGTTCTGCTCTATTCCTGTAACTTAAAAGGAAAACCTGTGCACCTTAGATTATAGTGAATCATACGTTTAATTGAGGATAAATATGCACATAGGCTGTTTGTTTTAAAATCCTCACATTTTCTCATGCTTTGTTCCAAATATTAAATAAAATACTTTGTTTTAAGAAGGCTGTTGGTCAATATTGCTGGTCACAGCTTCCCAAAGGGAAGAAATGTGAGTTCCTGTTGCCCAGCCTGATGATAAGCAATTGGAATATAAAACAAAACAGTAATTATGCTTTATTTGGATTCATAAATTGGTGTTCTAAGAACTGCAGTCTGTGTCAATTTCTTTTTTCACCTTCCTCTAGCTGGTACATGCTGCTAGCATTACAGGCCTTATCCAATGACCCTGAAGTCATTGGAAAGAATGCCATTGATTTGAATAGGTTTTGAATCAGGAACTATTTCATTCTGTTGACCAACAGGTAAGTGCTTCAATTGTATAAACAGGATCCTGCATCTCTCATCTTCTTTGTTCTCTAATTGTCTGGATTTGCTCTATTAGCTGTGAGTTTCCATCTGAACCGTCTTTACTATTAGCATATTGGCATCCACAATAACATTTTTGGCCCAATTTTCCCAAAGAGTTCTTAATTCTCATTTTTGTGCCCTCATTCAATTGTAGGTCCATATGACAACATAAAAATTTATAGGAACAAAATAGTCTGCTATCTAAATTCTATAATTTGTGCCCAGAATTGATTGAGCCTGTACTATGTGTGCAAAATTGTGGCTCCAAAATTATTTGCCAGCTTTGAATATCTGACCTCTGAAGTCATCTACACCTGTAAGTAATGGTCACACAATATTATTAAGCTCTGTTGCCTTGTTTTCATTTTGATTTTCACTATTATCCGCACCAAAATAAATGAAACAACCAAACAGGCTTTCAAAACGTGTCCTCATGGTACAGTCTTTATCAGAGTTCCACGCAAAACATGACAGCCAGATTACATGAAAACTACGAGGAGTCCAATGGCACCTTAAAGACTAACAGATTTATTTGAGCATAAGCTTTCATAGCTGAAAAACCCACTTCTTCAGATTCCTGGAGTGAAAATTACAAGTATAGGCATAAATATATAGTTGCACATGAAGAGAAGGGAGTTACCTTACAAGTGGAGAAACAATGTTGAAGGCCAATTTAGTCAGGGTGGATGTAGTCCACTCCCAATAATTGATGAGGAGGTGTCAATACCAAGAGAGGGAAAACTGATTTTGTAGTGAGCCAGCCATTCCCAGTCCCTATTCAAGCCCAAACTGATGGTGTTCAGTTTGCAAATAAATTGTAGCTCAGCAGTTTTTCTTTGAAGTTTTTTTTATTGAAGTCTGGCTACCTTTAAATCTGTTATTGAGTGTCCAGGGAGATTGAAGTGTATTCCTACTGGCTTTTGTATGTTACCATTCCTGATGTCTGATTTGTGTGCGTTTATCCTTTTACATGGAGACTGTCCAGTCTGGCCAATGTATATGTATATGGCAGAGGGGCATTGCTAGCACGTGAAGATATATGCACATGATGGCATATATCACATTAGTAGATGTGCAAGTGAATGAGTTTCTGATGGTGTGGTTGGATCCTATGATGGTGTCGCTAGAGTAGATATGGGGTTTATTACAGGGATTGGTTCCTGGGTTAGTATTTCTGTGGTGTGTAATTGCTGGTGAGTATTTACTTCACGTTGCGGGGCTGTCTGTAAGCGAGAATTGGCGTCTTTCCCAAGGCTTGTGAGAGTGGGAGATTGTTTTCCAGGATAGGCTGTAGATAGTTGATGATGCACTGGAGAAGTTTTAGCTGGGGGCTGTATGTGATGGCCAGTGGTGTTCTGTTGTTTTCCTTGTTGGGCCTGTCCTGTAGTAGGTGATTTCTGGATACCCATCTCGCTCTGTCAATCTGTTTCCCCACTTCCCCAGGTGAGTATTGTAGTTTTAAGAATGCTTGATAGAGATCTTGTAGGTGCTTGTCTCTGTCTGAGGGATTGGAGCAAATGCGGTTGTATCTCAGTGCTTGGCTGTAGACAATGGAACGCGTGATGTGTCCTGGATGGAAGCTAGAGGCTTGTAGGTAAGTATAGCAGTCAATAGGTTTCCAGTATAGGGTGATGTTTCTGTCACCATCACTTATTTACACTGTAGTGTCCAGGAAGTAGATCTCTTGTGTGGACTGCTTCAGGCTGAGGTTGATGGTGGGGTGGACATTGTTGAAATCCAGGTGGAATTCTTCAAGGACCTCCTTTCCATGGGTCCATATCCACAGTTCAACTTTGAACTGAAGTGAAAAGGTTAGGCTCTAGTAAAGAATCAGAGTCCTTTACTCTTAAAAATCACCATTTTGGCTTCAATTTTTATACAGACCTCTGTGCCTTATACCCCACTGATTTCACTGCAGGGGGAAAAATGCTTTTAAACTATTCTTAATATTATTTTTCCTGCTGCTAGAATTCAATAGTGATGCCTGCCTAAATTGTATCACTTGTGCCAGCAATTCTTTCTGGGTAAAAACCTGCATGTGAAAAGTTAGAGGATGTTTACAAATCTGGTTCTCTTTAGTCTTAATTACATGTACCTCAGCTGACTTAAATCAAACTCAAAATTACAATATTTGATGAGGATAAGAACAAATGTGTGTCTCCAATTTTGTATTGTTTTGAAAATCTAGTAAATGAGCATAGTCATTCTGCAGCTAAGATGTAATTTTTGTTTATTTGTCTTACCTCAACCATTCCTGGAAAATGAAATCCTGTTCAGACAAGCAACTAACATATAAAGGAGGGAAGGTTAACTCACTGGTTTGAGCATTGGCTTGCTAAACCCAGGGTTGTGAGCTCAGTCCTTGAGGGAGCCACTTAGGGATCTGGAGCAAAATCAGTACTTGGCCCTGCTAGTGAAGGCAGGGGGCCGGACTCAATGACCTTTCAGGGTCCCTTCCAGTTCTATGAGATAGATATATCTCCTTATATAATATTACACCTCTACCCCAATATAACACGATACAATATAACACAAATTCAGATATAATGCGGTAAAGCAGCGCTCTGGAGGGGCGGGGCTGCATGCTCCAGCAGATCAAAGCAAGTTCGATATAACGTAGTTTCACCTATAACACAGTAAGATTTTTTGGCTCCCGAGACCAGCATTATATCGAGGTAGAGGTGTATACTCTTGGCTTTATTTCTGCTTTAATGTTAGACATGATGCATACCATCTTTCAAGGTGCCAAATAAAAAGGAAAACTATTCAGTTTTAATCAACATTAATAATGTCCCAGGGTCATTGTTAATTATTTTTATTGGCAAAATACCATATTGGCATATGATATAGTATTACCATCAAAATATTTTTTCTCAGTATTCTGTTTAGAAAACATTATGTTGCATTTTCCAGTGCAACCACCAGCTGGCAGTGGGGTCAAATCTTTCATAACTAACCTGAGCTTTTTACCCTAGGAATGGGACCTCAGCCACCTCACAGTTCTTACCCTTATATTTTCTTTTCTGGTTGGCGTTCACATCACTTCGCCTTTCAGGTGTTCCTTTGTCGTCTTTTGACTAATCCACCTATCCTTGCTCTGAAATTGCCAACTGCTCCACAACTGCACAGCTAGCAAGCATCTGAACCTGCTCAAAAAAAGGTCTCTCTGTTTGGAGGAAATGAAACACCCAGTGACAGCCAGGAACAATTTGTAAGACAAGTACTTGTGACTAAGAGGCTAACTGCAGCTCCAAACATCCTAGTGAAGTGGGTTCAATAACTTGTGGTGGCCCATTCAAAGGATACATTTCCCATTATATCTTACAGGCAAAAATCAATTTTGTCCACAACAGCACCTTTCCTGGTTATCTACACCCAATTGAAGTGGCTTCAACCATACTCTGAATATGCTGAAATACATTGTAAATAATGTGCTTGTAGTAATGTAGACTTAAATATATGCTATTCATATACCCAATGCCACATATAGCTTACAGAAATATGCATTTCTTTATAAAATTGCACTGCAAGAGAAACAGAGTCTTTGCTGACAAGATAGTTCTGTGTTGTGCTTTTCACATTAAGGGAGATTGTAGTGCTCCTATTCTTTATATAAAACATATATGTATAATATGCATGGTCTACCTCCATTGTGGGTGATAGCGAGGTGAAGGAGTGGAAAAGGGGTCTGAGAGCAGCTTCCCTTGGACCGTTACTTCTCTCCTGGTGAAGGTGAGAAGAGAGGGTGGATAGGTAGGGGTGCAGAACCGGTAGACCCTTCTCTGAAACCACGAGGGAATCAGGGCTGAAAAGTGACATTGAATCAGAGTTCAGTCTCTGGTCTGCTCCTGGGGCAGTTCAACTATGTGTCCCTTATTCACAATGTATGGTAGTGGCAGTGGCACTCATTTTAATTTGTATATTGTTTTATAACACGTTTATTTAGTATCATATCCCAATGATATATGCTACAGATATTATTACATATTATCTATTAGTTGGGACTTGAAATCAGTTATGCTAGTTCCTGGACAAACAAAGAACAAAAAGACAGTCCCTACTCAAAAAGCTGGCAATCTAAGTACTGTAGGACCCTGACTCAATGGTATGCTTTATCCTTCTGGGCAACATACATTGAACAACCTCTTTGTGTTTAGAGATACTGCATCAATATATACATTTAAATTAATACAAAATGCAAATATTTTTACAGATTTTTTTTTTCAAAGTTAGGGAATGAGGTACAGAGGACCACCTCTTTCCTGTGCATGATAAAAAGTACATGACAAAAGCAACGCTGAAAAAGAGAGTTTCTTGGGGACAAGCTTTGATCAAATGCATGTAAATAGGCTGAAATAAACTCAAGTACACTTAAAAAACACCTCACTCAGACACATTTTTAGAACAAACTATTGCTTATGAATCCTGAGTGATTAATATCCAAAGGAAGCTAGATGAATACTTTTAATTTTATAAATATATCTGTATTATACATCCAGTATCACTGTACTTAGTCCTTTCAAACATCATTTACATAAAACTTAGATTATTGTCTTAGGAAAAAAAAATAAGCAAGCAAGCATCTGCACAAAAGCCTTTTATTGCTGGTGTTCATTATTTTAACGCATGATACTGATAATAGGTGAAATGCAATCTCAAATATATCAAATACGTTTAGCTATTTGCACAGTTATCTGCATCTAATTAGAAACCTGAAAATTATTAATATGCAAATTGCAAAGTTTTAATGCATAGCATTACCCTAAAATCTATTTAAAATGTCCAAATGTATCTTTTCAGAATATTGGGCCATATAATCTGTATCACTTTTTTAAAAAAATGTATCAAAATAAAGAAATTGGTTTAAAAATGTTATTTTCCCCTTGGAACAAGAGCTGTGAATCGCATTAGATTTTCTTCTGGTTTAAAGAGGCCAGACATGACTCTTGTTGGGGACCGTCAACACTGCTTGTTGCATTGAATCAATACTAGTGATCTAGTGAAAGGGAATTCCACCCAGAATTCCCTTCACACTGCTCCTAGTTTGAGATGGGGGGACTCCAAATAATGGCTGGAATTTGCAACAGGTTTGGTAATAAAATTTGTGATTAAGAAACTGATGGCCCAATTCTGCTCCCATTGAATCTAATGGAAGCAGGAACTCTGTTATCCCCAATAATTTACCAATAACAATCTTTGTGATTATGGAAATTGGGATAAAAGGAAACAAATTTTATGGGTCATGGCTCAACCTGACCAGGAGGAGATTTTCAATCCCATGTGTGTTGCATTTAATCAAATAGCTTACCTTTCGTGGATTCTGGTCATGTGTCTTTCTCAGTTTCCCTTTCCCATGGTTGATTCATTGTCTTCCTCTGGTGGGCCTCAGGCTCCCGGTATGGCTAGGTTACTAAGGTGACCTGGTCCTCTGCCTGTGTCACAATGATCCATCTCTTCTAGAATTGACAAACAAGTACAGACACAGTTCACCCCACTGGCTCCAACTTGCCCTTTTCAGGTGAAATGGAGTTCTTTCCTAGGACACACTGTTCTTTGAAGATCCTTCAGGACTCAATTCAGGTTTCATTGTACCTAACAGTCCCTTCATCTGTGGGTATCAGCTTGCCTACTGTCATGGATTTACAAGACCTGTGCTACACTCCCACTTTTAGACAGTTTCCTGGGAGTACCCCTTTAGAGTGCCAGACCACAAGGGGTCACACTTATCCACAAGAGTAGGCTACATGGCCTCAATGTCTCAGAGACTGAGCCTTTGGGCCCCAGCATTCCTGTGTCTCACCATAAGGTCTGTACGGTGAGTCCAGCTAAGCTAGGGTGTTGTTCAGAGACTTTTATCCTCTCCAGGGATCAATGCACTTGAGCAAATAGCTGCAGCAACACCAGACAACCTTTCAAAACTGCGTAGGTTCATTAGTCAAATGGAATACAGTGCTGAAGTCCATAGGTTTGCATAGAGAAGCAAAGGTAAAAGTTCAGAATAGCCCAAATCAGAATTCCACAAAAGACAAGCTGCTGTAGGATCCATCTAGGCTCTTTCTTTCTCTCTGTCCCTTTGTCTCTCAGGATATGCCTACACTTAAAATTCTACATGGCACAACTGCAGCACTGCAACAGTGCTGCTGCTGTGGTGTGTCAATGTACACACTTACTACAGTGATGGGAGAGGATCTCCCATTGCTATAGGTAATCCACCTCCCTGGGAGGCTATCACTGTACCACTGTCTACACTGGGGATTAGGTCGGCTTAATTATGTCTCTCAAAGATATAGATTTTTCTGGTCTTCTCTGAGATGCCGCTAGGCTGAGGTAACTTCAAAGCTGAGTTGTCCTCAGTCCCAGGTGAGAGCTCCTGTGTTCTGTGTGTCCAGTTCCTCTCACAGCTTCCTGTCACTTCCAATACATTGTTCTTGCACTGCAAAACCATGCTTAGCTCACAGGTTCAGCTTGCCTGAGTCTTCCATTGCTAATCTTCACCATTTGGTCATTGGAGTTCTATTGTCTTTGCCAGATAGGTGCTGATTCCAGCCAGCTCTCCATGGTTCATTCATACTACCTCTGACAGCTACCTGACATAAATACCTCATGCCTTCCGTCTGTTCCAGGGGAAGTACTTTAACCCTTCTGTGCCTACCAGGTAGCAATACCAAACCCAACGGGCCAACTACCATGCATATAATTCATAAAAATATTACAGACCATTTCCATTATATCTTCCTTCTGGAAGTACAAGTGAGCTGTTGAAGAATTTTCATGCCACCACGTCCAAGTGGCACTGAATGCAAACCCAGTCCATCTCTCATCTAGGTTCTACTTCATGGACCCTGTAGCAAACAAAAAAGGTGCAATTATGCATACTGCTTGCTTTGCCTCCTTGGACCTCTTCTTACCTAAGCCTATCTCTTGTCCTTTCCCAAGTTCTTTCCTGGACTCTGTTTGCTTTCTCTCTAGACTTCTTCCCTGGGACCACTGTGGATGGTTCAGTCCTTCCCACATTGTCTCCCAAGTCTTGGTCTTTGTCAACTTCCCTAAGCTAGTTTTCCTGCCAACATCCCACAAGCCTTTCACCTGACCTAGCTGCCAGCTCAGTGTATGAAAGAGGGCACAGAGATACACATACATACACCCCACAAATAGTGCCCTGTACAGATGATTAAGTATATTTTAACCTGTAACTTTAAGGTTAGAAAACTACACTCTAATTGGGGCTGTAAAGGTAACTGGAATCTTCCATTAGAAGTAGAATGAAGTGGCTCATCTTATGAGGAGAGAGTCTATGAACAAATCACAGCAATCTTCATGCTATGTATCATGCACTGGCTACTTCTTTCAGACTGGGTGCAGTTGAAGATATTGGACACAAGCATGTACATGGGATATAAGTCAGTGGTTTCCCCTACCATCTGTTGATCAGCCGGTGGAAAAGACTGAAGGAGCAGACTATTTGCATAGCTAGACCTACTTTGCTAGGTGATCATCTGCTTTGCCAAAGTGATCAGTTTTGGCTGATTGGGTTAAAATTCACTTACTCCTTGGATGCAAAAGTAATGAAATGTTGTTATCCTCACTGTATGACTAAAGGGTAGTGGAACTATACTTAATATGCCCTAATTGAGGCGTCACCATAAATTTCATCTCACTTGCTAAATGGAGATACGATGCTAAATCCAAGTGAAAGAAGGTGTTTTTACCTGGTGATGTTGACTCTTTTTAAGGGCCCTTAAATGTTATTTGATCCTCCCCCTACAATGTTTAAAGACAGAGCTGATTACACTCAGTTGTAGGTCCTTGTTTCTGCTCAATAATCACTGGAACTGAAATCGCTAGTAAGATGATCAAAAGATCTGAGCTATAGATCTGATGTGAGGACAGCATGGCAGTGAAGAACAACACAAAAAAAGAGAAGCAGTGAGATTTCCCCACTATCTGCTGAAATCATTACGGACTCGAGTAGGCCGTGGAACCTCAGAATGTGGCATGACAGCTAAAGGTGACAGCGACAGGAAGTGTCAGAAAACAGGATACTGGGCTAGGTGGACCTTTGGACTGACCTAGTATGGCCATTCTTATGTTATGTGAGCAGTGGCAAACTGTGACACTGGCAAGCAGCAGCAGAGGTAGAGGCAACAGGCCCAACAATACTTTCTTTCATTTTTTATCCTCCTCTCTCTTTTCAAGCCACTCTAACCTGCAGTCTAGGTATCTGGTACAGAAAACTCAATATGATATATGCCTGGATAGTTTCTTCTCTCATTTACAAAGTACATCTAAAGTAACCGTGTGGAGATCGGTTCTGGATTTACAACTAAGTGACAGTACAATCTAAATGCATCTAATATATACTGATAAAAATAACTGTGATGCTTACTTTCAAAATTATGAAAAACACATTTGTCTGGATAGTATATGATAAACAAAGTGAAGTGACAAAACCACATTTTTATAGAGGATTTGTCTTTTTGTAGGCTGTTTTCTTGGATTAACCTGTATTATGATGTTCTTGTTCAGATCCTACATAATACATGTAGAATGTGACTTGCTTTCAAATTATATCTGTCTTCAATGCTAAAGATATCTGATAAATTATTATCCATTTGAACATATACCCCTACCTTGGCTGTAATCTTGCTCAGGACAAAATATTTCTACTTTGAGGACATGAGTGATTTATGGCTATTGGTCTTGGCATGTGAAATCCATCGTGTGTGTGTGTGTGTGTGCATGCTAAAACAAAAATAAACACACAAATCTTTAAAAGATACAATGAAGGCTAAAAGTGAAATCTTTAAAGAATCTGTTGTGAAAAAAATAGGAGCCATGCAGCAAAATGCAAGAATCTGGAATGTCAAAAAAAAATCTGATCAGTGTGCAAGATTTCATCCATCTCTTTCAGCTACTTATATGTAGGATGACTTAGGATCGACAAGATTCACAGGCCACTGGCATTTTTAACCACATTTGAGCAGGATTAGCCAATCCAGTGAGAGTAAGAAAAGAATCCGAGGAACCTCCGATGCCATGTCTACACTACTGATGTTAGTGTTGTTAGCCCTGTGGATCTGAACAGAAGGCGGCAGCAGCAGGAATTGTTTTGTAGAAGTGCCCAGTGTAGCCATAGATGAAAAATCTCTTCAGAGGTCTTCCAAATTTGACCTTACCAACTTTGCCAGCCTACAAGGAAAAAATAATTAAATTAATGGAAAAAACTTACCTTCCTAATATTACATTTACCTATTAATAACTACCAAAGCAAACAAACTCTAACTAAAGCAGAAATGAGCAATTTTTTTCCTATTTATTGTTGCACTTCTGAATTCACATCCAACTAAATGTTAGCACAGGGTAATATGTTACAGAAACCCACAAAAACATTCTAAAATGGCCTTTCTGAATAATTGAATATGACTTTGTCTTTTTACCAGAATTCTCTGTAAACTCAACATGGCCTCAATGAGAGTTTACCACAATATTATCTACAAAGTATTATTTACCAGTATTTCAGCTAGCCTTACTGTAAGTGATGAACTTCCTACCAAGACAAATATAGCAGGATTTACTAGAATGTAGTTTTTGGGCTCCATGAGTTCTCATCATAAGGAAAATTATAATTCTATAGCCCACAACAGGCTGGACTGAAGTTGGACTATATTCCCTAGGGAGCAGCACCTCCACAACTCACCTTACATAGACTTGCATGGAATCTGTGTAATCTAGTCCAAAGGAAAAAAAAATCTTTTTCTTCCCTTACAGAAAGGCAAGTTCTCAATGGCAAAAAGACTTTCAAACTCAGGCAGCACAAGCACCTTTTTATTAATAGATTACATTCTCACATACCTATCAAACAAATTATCTCACAGAAGTACTTTGCACATAGACAGCACCTTCCTTCTCAGGCAGTAAAAGTACTTTAAAATATTAATAAAACAAGGATCTTAGCAGTCCTATTTATACAAGCGGCACACTACAGCACAAAGAGGTCACATTAATATCCAAGTCCATACTGCATGCCCAGTGTTAAAACCCAGAGATGTCAATTACCCCCTCCCTAGCCACTAGTCCTTTTCTTTATGGGAAGGACCATCAGGGTTACTTGTGTTACTAAGTCAACATAAGAAAAAAGTGTAGGAATCTGAGTCACCTTTGTAACAAAATATGCTGGCAGCGAAAAAAACAGAGTTAGGATTAGAAGCATCTTCAATGGGGCAGGAGGACTTCAGTTTTCTAACTGTTAAAAATACAGTAGTTTATAAATAAACCTACTTATTGGAATATCAAAGGACACATACCTTTACATAGACCTAGTAGCATGAATAGTTCCAGCGCTTTGAATGGAGCAAGATACTAGTCAGTGTATGCAGAATATCAGAATCTGGCTTGGCAGTGAATTGGATTATCACCAGTGAATATTGCTTAGCAGTGAATTGGATATTTCTTTTAATTGATTGACTATCTCCATGTTCTTCTGGTGACCTCCAAAATGATAAAAAGAGGGGCAAATGTACTGGACCATAGTTGGACAGCATCCATCCAGGAAATAGTGGTAGAATATTTTAGTACCAGGCAAAGCTTTGACTAAAAATGATCATCACTGGATGGTAAAGGTAAATTAAATTTCTTTCCCACTGAGGGCACATGCCATTAAAATTCTTTCTTATTTAGCATTTTCTTGCAAGACTTCAGGGTAAAATTGAAGATGTCTTCACCTGTATTTGAACTCAAATTTGTTTTCATTCATTGTGGTTTTGAAATATTTTGTACATTGCAAATATTGATGGCCATGGGAGTATCTGGGGGGTGAAGTTTTTTGAGGGAGGAGGAGGATTGTTCTTTAACTTCAAGGTGCAATTCTGCCTTTAGGACTGTCCTTAATTATATTCTGTTTCCCCCTACATATGGAAAATGCTGATTCTGGAGCACTGCTCTGATCCAGATGCCATTTTACAATGTTTCTCTGGCAGTATGGCTGTGAAAAGGTGTCACCCACTCTGTATGGGAGTGAAAAGAGGAACAAACATGGCTTCTCCCTGCTGTACACAGTTGGTTACTTTTGTAACCATGTCATACTTCAGTGGAAATGCACTTGCATAGGATGGCTACTGTACTTCAAGGGTTGGCTGTTGCAAACAGCTGGAGCCTGATTGCCCTTGTTTGTTTCACTTGCTTCTTGTTGAAGATTCAGCAGAGCAAAGAAACAGGCTTTTGCCCGTTTCAACAAGTTCTTCTCTACTAGTATTAACTTTTCTTCCACTCTGCTCAATTTCTGTAGGCGAGAACATGAGAATATGCCTCAAATGTGTATATTTTGTGACAAAGGTGGCAAATTAATATTGCTTCAATTCCAAGCTGAATTACTGAGCAATCAAGATCAGACTAGAAAGTTGGCATGTTGCCCCTGACTATAAGAACTCAACTTGAAAAAGTAAGAGAGTCTCTCAGATCCATCAGGATTCATTTATGGCAGGAAAGTGGCAACACTGTCAGGTCAATCTCCCTCTTTTCTATCCCTATTTTGAGCTTGCTCAGTCGAGTGAATCTGATCTTGCTGGGGGCAAGTTGTCGCCAATGGGAATGAAAGGCTCGTTATTAGACAACAGCCCTTTGATGAGTGTCAAGGTTCTTTGGGAAGTGAACTGTATTGAGGAAAGAGTGTGAACTACTACAACACCAGCAGGGCTTTCCTTTCTCAAAATGAGCTTCTCTGTAGCTATGCCTTCATTTCTTTTCCCTGCCTCCTTCCCCCACATAAAAGGTGAAGTCTCTCAATTCAAATCTGGTTTTGCTGTGAGGAAATTACTACATTTTTGCTAAGGTACCTGTGCGAAAACCTGCAATTATTTGCCCCTCTAAAGTGGAATTAATCCAATCACTTTTCACTATGGAAAAGCCCATTATGTTCTGTGGATGAAATGGCAACATTTGCAAACTTGGAAATGATTAATTTCACACAACACTCATTGGTAACAGCATGTCATAAACAGGATGAGGATTAGTGTCAATAAAAGTCAGACTGAGAAAGAGAGGTCAAAATCAATGCCATATATATATAATATATATAAAAGGGAGAGAGGAACATTACTAGACTAGTGCAATTGTCTCCCACTTGGAAAGCAACATGTTTAGTTGCTTTATTAACACTAGTATTCTTTTTGGTGGGTTAGCACTGATTTTGATTCTTCTTTTTTTTTTATGCATATGATTTCCACACATCTTCTAACCTCCAAACTCCTGGGCTTCTGAACTTTGATGCTCACTATCACCAGTAACATGCCATAGCTGAAGGCCCAGCTTGGCAAGGCCTTTCCTCTCAAATAGTATTTGAATATGCAGGCTAAAGCAACCCTTTGGCGTAATGTCTAAACAACTTAATATTCATTTAGTGAACATGGGGAAGCAGTAGAATCAGTAATATTTCAGGTATGTTTGAATGAAATCACAGAACTCAGCACCAGAACTAATTTATATCTCTAACCTGAGAGCTACATTTTCACTTTCTCAACTATATTCAGAGATATGATATCTCTAGGTTACTGGAATTTTAGCTGATACTAAAGGGATCTGAGACAGTTGGATCTAGGTAGTTGAAAGAGTAATGTGCAAGAGCCAGTTTTTGCTATACCGTTATTTGTGTAGGAAATTTGAGATGGTGACAGTTCACAAGAGTAGCTCATTGTGAATCTGAGCTATTTCTGCACTGGCTCTTTTCAACAAACATATTTTCTAGAGGTCAATCAGCTTTAAATCAATTTGTTAAATCTATGTAAACTTTGTATCACTTTCACTATTATGACCAGCACCTTTCTTCCTTCATACTATGGTACAAAACATTTTCTTTTTTAGAGGGGGTATCTTTTTTCCAGTATGATACTGCAATTTTATATTATTCAGTGATATTTCTACATTCTCATTAAACTGTCTCTCCTTCCTACTTAGAAAATGAAACTTCAGTTTTCACAGAAGAATTTTTATCATGTTTGTAGCCATCTGTGATCCTAGAGCTTGTCTACAAATGAAAATTAATCTGGAATAAGGGAAACTGTGAATTTAAAGCAAATTAACCATTACTGAATTAACTCCTTGTGTAGGCTGCTGCTGGCTATGTAGATGTACCCCATGTGACTTAAGATCCTAAGCCTTTAAACAAGACTTAGGCACCTAAATTATTTAGGAGTTCTTAAAAGTTTTAGCCCTTGTCTCTACATGGGCACCCAGTGAACTTGCACCAAATCCCATGTATAGACATGAAAAGGTGTGATTTGCACTGATTGAGCTTATACCACTTCCAATTAGGGGTAAACTCAGCTAGGGCAAATGTCAGCTGACCTTGTCTCCACTTGGAATTTGTACCAGTAAAGGTAACCTAGTTGCCAGCCATAATGGCTGAATCTGGTTTAGACAGGACCAGATTGTAAGTACCTTGATTTAATGACTTTCTAAAAAAATCTATAAAGAACCTTGCACGGTTTTGGCACCACAGAAACAATTAGTTTGGACGTTTTTCTTCTGTGATAAAAGCAAACTGATTTTGCTCTCTGTGTGTGAAAAGTACTTTACTTGCAGTGTAGTGTCTCAGGTTCCAGTGTGCCTCATTGTTAATTATCTGAGGTAAGAGGGAATAGGCAATGTTACACAGTGAATTTCCATAGCGAGCAATATTTCTTTTCATTAGGGGAATTGCTTAGATGTGGTGGTTTCATAGGACCTGTTTCTGCTCCCTAAAAGGGACTGTCAAATTTCACTGACTTCAGTAGAACTAAGGATCAGGCTATTATACATAAGTAGTACTACTTTTATTTCTAATGAGATGAATCATGAGGGGGGAAAAAAAAAAAGTTAATGTTCCAAGGGGCCTAATCATAATCAGGTGAGAGCTTGAAAAGGCACCTAAGGTGATTTAAGTGAAAATCCATATGAAAAGCCCTAATTAAGAAGAATGATGGCTTTTACTTAAGCCTCCTGAAAAATATAAGATGCTCTGTTTAACTACTCCACACCCAGTAGCAAGAATATCCAAAATATCAGTGTATTTTTAAGCAAACAACTCTTTTTTGGCTACAGCAGTCCATAGACTTATCTGGTTGTCAGGGATGCTGGCAGGCATGAAGCATCATGATGGACAAATTTATGAGAATAAAATTAAATTGGAATCCAATAAAAAGTTTACTGATTGAAAATGTTGTAATTACATGAATACTTCAATAAAATTGTAGTGCCAGCATTGTCTGGGTACATCACAAGAAGGACAGAAGATATTTGTCATGGATTTAAATCAGGCCACAACTTTATTATGTAGATGCCTGGGACTACCTGGCAGATAAAGTGTACAGTGCAGGCAAATCCATGTTTATTCAAATCACTTTTTCCGGGGCTTCCACCAGCCCCCAACTCTTGTTTCTATCCACATCCCCCAGCCAACCCATGGCTTAGACCTTACCATCTGCCACCCAGTAAGAGTGTTAAAGTGAGCTATGAGAACGGGGGGGGGGTTGAATCAGAGGAGTCCCCAACCTCCCCCCCCCCACCATTCTTGTGTGTGTGGTGGTTTTGTTTTGTCAAGTACCTCCTTTTTAAGTCCTTTTATCAGGCCATTTATCTGATCACTGGTTGCCTTCCCTGTGGAGTGCCTGCACTGGACATCCACCACAAGGAAGCACGAGCAATTTGCTTGGCTGCCTCCCCTGCAACTCAGCCAGGTTGCCAGACATCTTCAAATGACCTCTTGCCTAGAAGCCCTACTGAGGAGAAAGAACCCATTGTCCTTCAGTGCCACCAAACACACCCGGAGCAAGTGAAGGACCCGCTGGGTCTTCGGCAGCAAGGGCTCCTTCTACTCCGGATCTTCAACAGCAGTTCGGCAACAGGTCCTTCGCTTCCTCCGGGACTGTCATAAACAGATTGTTAAGGGTTAATGTCTCTCTTACCTGTAAAGAGTTAAGAAGCTCAGTAAACCTGGCTGACACCTGACCAGAGGACCAATAGGGGGACAAGATACTTTCAAATCTTGGTGGAGGGAAGTTTTTGTGCTCTTTGTTTTGGGGTTGTTTGCTCTTGGGACTAAGAGGGACCAGACGTCCATCCAGGCTCTCCAAATCTTTCTGAATCAGTCTCTCATGTTTCAAACTTGTAAGTAATAGTCAGGTAAGGCGTGTTAGTCTTATGTTTGTTTTCTCAATTTGTAAATGTTTCTTTTTGCTGGAAGGATTTTACCTCTGTTTGCTGTAACTTTGAACCTAAGGCTAGGAGGGATCCCTCTGGTCTATAGGAATCTGATTACCCTGTAAAGCATTTTCCATCCTGATTTTACAGAGATAATTTTTACCTTTTCTTTCTTTAATTAAAAGCTTTCTTTTTAAGAACCTGATTGATTTTTTTCCTTCTGTTAAGATCCAAGGGGTTTGGATCTGTGTTCACCAGGGAATTGGTGAAGTCCCTCAAGGCAACCCAGGGAGGGGACGAAGTTTTGGGGGAACAGAGAGTGCCCCAGACACTGGAATTCTGGGTGGTGGCAGTGTACCGGAGCTAAGCTAGTAATTAGGCTTAGAAGTGTCCATGCAGGTCCCCACATCTGTACCCTAAAGTTCAGAGTGGGGAAAGGAACTTTGACAGGGACCCACTGCCAAAGTGCTCTGAAGACCCAGAGCGGAAGGACCCCTGACACCAAAAACCCCAGGTCCCCTGAACCTTGGGCGGCCCTGAGTCCCCATGTGTCCAAGGGCTTCATTCCCAACACGGGCTTTGCAACCCTTGCTGGGGGCCTGTCCCTGTCCTGCTACCCAAGCTTGAGCCCATGTTCAGCCTACGCCATTGCCCTGTGCAGACCCCTCATACCTAGCTGCCTGAAGCTGCTACAGTAAATGCAAATTAGCTTTCACCAGCTGTGTAATACCATCGGTGCTCCCAATGAAGGTGCCACTCCTAGGTGTGTCTGACCAGGCTTCTGGACCTCTTACTTCTGGGCCCAGAGTATTCACTACGCCAATAGGCTCACTCCTGTCCCCTTACTGAACTTACTGAGGGACTGGTTGAGTATGGTCCCTGAACTCACCATGGATCACCACTCGTTGCCAGGCTGGAAGGCCAGATGCCACCTCTGCCATTCATTGCCGCCCCCCCCCCCCAAACTTCTGTCTGGTTCAGATCAAACTGACCCCTAGGATCAATGTTAGTCCCATCCCTCATGTTCAGTGGAGGAGAACATCCTGGTTCTGAGTGACCCTGTGCCCTTTGGAAGCGCTGTAATGCTGTGGAGAAAACCTCAAACAATTTCACTGACCACTTGTTGCACAGCTGTGCTGACTACCCCATTAATCCACACAGCCTGCCCACCTGCATGTGTGGACACTTCTCCTCGGTCATTCCCCTTCCTCAGTTCATGAGGCTGCCTGGGCTATGCCAAGAGTTATTAAAGACACTACCCTGGGCATTAGGAGCCCCTGTATTGGTGAGCACCCTGTGCTCCTGCTGCAATACTGTCTCCCTTGGGTCTCCTTCCAGCCCTAGGGCTCCATTGAGACTGACTTGCATTGCAGCTGCTGCCTCTCCTTGTCCCCTTTCCAGCAAAGGTACAGACACCTGAGCCGCAAGCTGCTCACAGCCAGAAAAAATTGCAGCCTGATAGCCCATACATATACTTGCAACACAGCTGGTACATGAAACCGTTAAATGTCCTTGTCCTCCCCCTCTTTCCAATGAACATTGATTGTTTGAGATGCTGACCAGCTTAGCTTGCCAATTCACTCTCCCAGATTGCAGCTTCTGGCCTGCTTCTGGGTGGAAATACCTGGGGCAGGAGGATGCTAGTTCCCCTTCTTTCTTCTCTCCCCTTCTTGCATGAGCCTGAAAGCCACACTGTCTTGTGACTGCACCAGATGCCGAGCAGCAGCTACACTTGCTATATTACAACCCTTGTGTCCTGCTTGTAATTTGCCTCTGCCTGTCCTTCCTTCCAGCTGGGGTCATGGGGTAGCAGCCCCTTTTTTTCCCTAAGCTCACCCTTCTCCATGTCCCTGGAGACAGGCTGCTTCACAATCCTGTTTGGTGGCTTCCTCACTGCGCAGAACAAAGAGACTTGCCCCACCCAGGTTTCATACCGTTATGCCCTTTGCACCTCACATTCTGGAGTGGAGGAGTCATTGCTGAAAAGCTGACCACGAAGCACCCTTTTTGCAGCAGTTTCTGACCGCCTTCCTCCTCTTCCTCCCCCTCCTCCTCCTCCCCTCCATGATAAAGCAGAGCTGTCCTTCCTGGGTAAGCCTCAGATAAACTGTCCCACCTTAGTTGTGGTGCAGTCATTAGAATGGTCTATATGGAATATTTTTTAAACTACTATGACTTTAAAAAAAAATAGAAATACATGACTTAATACAGAATTAATGTAGCTATCTTAAAACTCATATAATCTTTTAAATTTATCACTTCAGTAAAGTTTTTTCCCCCTTTTTTTTTTCTGAAGGAACTGTAAGGTACACAAGGTATTTTAGCTGCAGGGTGCATATGTGGAGAAAGTATTGCCTGCTGAGATCATCTGCCTGCCTTGTAAATTAACTGCAAAAAAAGTCCTGGTCATGTTACAGTATGACATTTAGTTTTCTAATCTGTTTAATACCATAGATTGCACATGATGTGTTTTTGATGTGCTTTTATGTTTCTGATACTAAAAAAATCACAGAGCTGCAGTAGTGATTCTTTTACAGACAATATAATTCATAACAAATTGCATTTTTCAGAAAACATATACATGAAAAACCTAACCATGTTCATTCTTAAAAAAAAAAAAAAGTCTGTTGCCCATCTTTCTGTTTGTCAGTATAAGGTCTAAGCACCATTTCTGGATGCACATGCAACCAGAATCTCCCATTCTATTTTAAAGACCCAAGATAACTGTAGTCAGAATTTGAATAAGTCATGCACTAGTCTCGGGGGGGGGGGGCGGGGGGGGGGAATCTGTATCATAATTTCATATATTTCCTACTTGTTAATCACTTTAGTTTCTCCTGTATCGCCCAGAACCTAAAAATAGTTAGCTGGCAATCACAGAATTTTACTGTTTCTGTGCAATTTATACAAAAGTGTTTGTAGAAAGATAGGTGGCTTCTTATACAGTTACTGGCTGAGCTTCTACTCTTTCTTATTTTTCTTATGCCTGTTGAGACCCTAGTTTTCACAGAGCGCTCATACTATCCAGTCATATTTCATGCATTTGTCCATACTGTGTATTGTGCTTCCAGTATTTCCAAGTACTTCTAAACTAATTAAAAGAAAAATAAGCTCTCTAGGCCAAACAGGAAATCCTCACAACTCCTCTCCGTATTGGTGGTCCTGACTTTTCAGTGATTGGTATGAAGACAGTTTTGCTGTCAGTTGGGTGCAAGGCAAGCGGGTGAAAGTCCATCAGTCCCCTCCTCTGGTCTCCAAAGTTCCATGCTGTCACTCAAACCCTGTCTTCCTTCCTTTTCACTAAATTAGACCATCCACCTGAATCTCTTAATCTATCTGTTTTCTCAATCTCCAGCTGCCGTTAACGTCAGTTGTGAATGCTCAACACTTATGCAATTCAGAATTCAAGTGCCTCAAGAAAATGAGGACCACCAGTGGAAAGTTTCACTGTGTTAAGTGACTTACCTTCCGTCTCCTAGGAACTCTGTGATGGAGGCAGTGACAGATTTCAGCTGCCTTAACCATGAGCTCATCGTCTTCCTGCAGTTCCCTACCTCATTCATTACTCCTCATCCAACTGCTGCAACAAATGAGGAAGGGATCCTGGCAACAACGGCCTCATTCACTGCACAACCCAAATTGATTCCCTGACCACTATCCATCCTGCTCACTGAATGAGGCAGGGGTCTTGGTGGAGGTGGAGAAGAATATGGTCATGTGATAGGAGACTTTATCATAATGGATCTGCACAAGGGAACTGAATAAAGGCTTCATGAGCAGCCTTAATGTTAGCATTTCCTAATTCTCAAGTACTTAACTTTGCACCTTTTTAATGTACGCTTTTTGGATGTAACATTAAGCAAAATAAAAGGACAATAGCAATGGGGGGGGGTTAAGTTACATTTCAAAAGAGAATGCACAGAGATGGTGATATGGTAATAAAGGCCACCACCAGGTAGCTATGAGTCCTTCCACCCCCACTTTTCATCTGTCATTACACCTTTCTGTGGGGTATATTTTAAGTTAAATTCAGCCTCTCAAAGTGGAAGTTACACATACTTTATGCATAAGATACACAATTTATTACTTTGACATGGTAAGGGCCAATGTTTCTCACACGGACCAGTCTGTTAGGAGTCACTAAACTAAAGTCAGGGGCATTACAGATACACAACTAGTGTAAAGCTAGAAGTGTGATTCCCAACTCATATACATCCTTTGTACTAGCTCTCATTGCACTAGCAAGCTAAAGGTAGTAGTGTAACTATAGTAGTAGGGGCAGTGGTGGCATGGGCTACCTAACCCAAATATACCCCCCCGAACCTCATGGATCTGTACTTGGGGCAGCTAGCCCATGCCACTACTGTGGTTACACTACTCTTTCACGTGGTAGCTTGGTGAGAGCTTGTACAAGTATGTGTATGTGAGCTGGAAATCTCTTCCCTATCTCATAGTGTAGACATGGGTTAAGAGAGAATAAGACCCTGGGCGCATATGAAGATGATGAGACAGAGACCTCATTGGTCATGGTAACAGGTCTTAAATTCTCTTCCATGACTCACTAGGCAGTTTGCTTCCCCCTCACAGATACCAAGAGCACCTTCACAGTATTTCAGCTAGAAATTTTGCTTCATTAATTTTGCTTGTGGCATTCCTTTGAAATTCAAGAAGGCAGCACGTGGTGACCATAACTCCCGAGAGGGAAAACTTTTTCCATTCTGATACATTAATCCCTCAGGATGAAAGATTCTCAAAGGGAAGTGACCTGACTTAAACAAAATTCACACTAGAGAAAACAGTTCTCTTGAAGGTTACAGTAGGGGGAAAATTCCCTCACCAGTAAGTCTTTAAGCTACGCAAAATTATTCTAAAGGGGAGATTTGCAGCACTGAGTCCTTACCACCAAGAGGGGGGAAATTAATGCAGCAGTGGCACCTATAATAAGTGAAAATCTTCAGATAACAAATTGTCCAGGTCATACTCTTACATTCCGGTACGATGGGCATTGTATTTTTAAGAAAGAATTGAGAAGATTTAATGTCATGTTGAAATAAAAGATGCTTTTACATTATGGAGACAAAAACTGGGGGTGGGGGCAGGGTGAGTGGAAGAGAGAGACAGTATAGAAAGAGAGAGAGTTTAAGGCCAAATCCTCAACTGATATGTCAATAGGGCTGAACTCGTTCATGAAAATTGAGAATTTGGCTCTTCAAGCTGATAAGATTGAGGAATTTATATAGGCCTAGTTCAGTACTAGCAATGAATTGATGTTCAGAAACACTGAATGAATTAAATATAGTGATGTGATCTTCTGAAGCACCCAAATAACTTAAGTACACCTCCCAATGAGCAGGCAGAAGGCAGCTTCTTTCAAAAGCTAATAAAATTATGTTTAAGGCATGATAGTTGATTTTGCCCCATGTAATACTTGTAAAGCAAGCCACAGCACCCTTGCTATAGCTGTGAAGACAGACTCTGTATGAAGAGAATTAGTTTGACTAGGAGACATTAAATAAATATGTTAGATGTAGGAAGAATTTAAAAAGCCTGCCTAGGATAAACTCACTTAAAAAAGTGCATGTTAACCAGAGGTGCACGAAGCCTCCCAGGCAAAGCAGCAGTTGTATCTGATCCAAACCTATTAATAGAAAGACTCACACTGACTTAACTTCAAAGGGCTTTGGATCAGGCTCTTGCCTGAAACTTGTAATTTTTCTGACATAATTATGGTGAGAACTAGACTTGCCAGCCATGCCAATTCATGCCGTATCCAAAAGGGATACCACAAGTTTTCATGGCTTAAGTCAATAGCCATGAGATCAACTATGTATGAAAAGATTGAGTGGAGAATTGGAAGGAGAGAGATTGTTTGAACGCAGGAAGAAGCTATTGGGAAAACATAGGACAAAGTAGTTGAAGTCAGCTTATACAATACAGAATACATCTTATATTTATATAATACCAAAGACTGTATGTCTAAGGCATCAACAGAAGTGAGGGGGAAAAGGGTTCATGAACAGTAGGCAAAATTCCAAGGCAGGGGAAGGAGAGAAGCCTTATTAATTTCATTAACACCTCATTCCCATAAAATGCTGTGATTACAGTCCTAGCATTAATGCAGGCATTGTCAGATTCCAACATAGTAACACATGCACCTGTGGCTATAGTGGGGGAATTATCTTTTAGTGCAGTTTCTCATTCCAACAATCCACTTTCTATCATCACTACTTCTCACCTACCCTCCCACAGCATTGACACGTTAGAGAGACATCTGTTACCTAGGAAGGTATTTTTCATTTGTGGCTTTTTTATGGGATCTTTAATTACATCACATAATTGTATCTCACCTCTGCACTGTCCCCTTTCAAGGGAGTCAGTCAACATTGTGTTTATGCCAGAGGCACAGTCTGACCTAGCCTACACTTTGCAAGGCAAAAAGTCAAAGTCACAAAGGAACAGCTCATACTATTGGTGCAACAATGGAAGGGATGTAAGAAATATATTTGAGTACTCAATCATAGCTCAGCTGTTTTATGAATTACAGCTATTATTTTCTCATGGGAACTGTAAAAGAAAAATGACAGGTAATCAGCTTAGTCTGGAAAAAAGGGTAAAACTCATGGATTTATTGGGGTGAGGTAGAGAACCAAATTCTATTTAGTCATGTGGGGTGGGGCAGGTTTTTTGAGGGTCTGGGAGTATATTTGTAGATCTGTTTTCTAGAAGAGGAAGATGTTTACCATATTCCCCACCCCATTTCAAATAGATTATGCTGTTTGCACCAAAGGCTTTTGAGTTCAAAGTGGATACTGATTGCACTCCCCGTACAATGTAGCTCTTTCAAGTTGTGCTGGGGAGAGGGGGTAAGCACTGACTTAGTTTTCAGGTTAGACTGATCTTCAAATGTTCCTGACAAGTTTGAGGATTTGGCGAGCAAAAACCTGATAGTTAGGGCCATACGAAATTCATGGTCCATTTTGGTCAATTTCACATCATATGATTTAAAAAACAATAAATGTCATGAGTTCAGCTATTTAAATTTGAAATTTCATGGTGTTGTGATTGTAGAGGTCCTGACCCAAAAAGGAGTTTGGTGTGTGTGTGTGTGTTTGAGGGGGGAGGGTGTCACAAGGTTTTGTAGGAGGGGTTGCGGTACTGCTACCCTTACTTCCCTGGCTCAGGCGATGACACTGCCTTCAGACCTGGGAAGCTGGAGAGCAGCGACTGCTGGCCAGGAGCCCAGATCTGAAGACAGAAGTAAAGGATGTCATGGTATGGTATTGCCACCCTTACTTTTGTGCTGCTGCTGACAGAGGACATTGCCTTCAGAGGTGGGCACCCGGCAAACAGCCGCAGCTCTCCAGCTGCCCAGCTCTGAAAGCATCTCAGAAGTAAGGGTGGCAATACTGTGATCCCCTTAAATAACCTTTTGATGCCCCTGCAACTCCTTTTTGGATCTAGACCCCCCGACACACACACACAACTTGAGAAACACTGGTCTTCCCTGTGAAATCTGTAGGGTTAAAAGCACACAAAAGACCAAATTTCATGGGGGAGACCAGATTTCACAGTCTGTTCACAGTACGTTTTTCATAGCCGTGAATTTGGTAGCATCCTACTTATAGCCTATGCACTAGGTGAGGCTTATTTGGGGATTCCATTCACATGAAATCTCTCTCCGTGTGTTCATCATGCTTTGACTATCTTAACCTTCATTCCTTCTCTGTGGTTGAAAACCTTTTCTCAGCAAACTGAGTGCTCTGTGTTGGCTTCCTTGGCTCACTTCCCTGGGTGCTTTGGCTCAAGCTAAGAGCCTTTATCCTATGATCCGTGATGGGACACCTATAGAATCCTAACAGTGTTAGCTGCTTTTCTCCTCTCTCCCTCCATTCTGAATGGGACATCCATTGAAAATGCTCCTGTTTTCAGAATGCCACTTTACAAAACAAATCCTGCTATACAAATGTAGAGTGGGGGAAAAAAACCAACAATTCCTAGCTCAGAAATTCCATAAGGGATGACAAAAGAGTCATTGAGCTTTTTGGAAAGGAATAAAAGTTTATATAATCTCTCCTCCCTCCCCATTAGAACTACCCAAAGGATGACCATTCCATATTACAACAACTTTTGAGGGTTCAAAAACTTTGTTTTTGTTTCAAGTGTGGAAGAAAACCAAAACCTTTTTAATGTTTCTGTGCAAACAGAATTGGGTCAAAATGTCCTTCCCCACCCCTTCTGGACTGAACCCTGAGCTTTGGTTCAGGAAAACTTCTGATTCCCACTTTGGCCGCTTCAAAGCAGAATGTCAGACTCTCATTTGTGTAGTCTAGCCTTGTGGTCAGGGCATTGGCCTGGGGTGTGGGAGATGTAGGTTGAAGTGACCAGCCCTGGACTCTTATTCATCATTGTAGTGTCTGGGTGCTTTCAGTAGTGCATTAAGCAACATAACTAACATCTGGGGGAGGGGGGGGTGTTCTCTCACCCTCTCTCCAAGGAAAAATCTTGCGGACTGTCTGTCTGTATAAATATGTACACACACATTGCTGTGTGTGTTAGAGAAAGCGAAGTCAAAAGATATGCACCTTGCACTTGGAGCAGAAAGCAGTGAGAATTGTGATGATCCTTAGCTGCTAGAGTTGTTTTTTTACTACATAGTCTCCAGCTGTCCCCAGAGAAACCTTTGTCTCCCAAAGAGATGTGCTGCACTGTTATTGTAGACAGTTCCATTGTGCCAGAGGAGTGTAATTGACCATGGTCTTAGCTCTGAAGCTTTATATCTTTTAGATATCCTGGACCCAGGATATAGGACTTTTTTAAGGTAAGGAGCAGGACCTTGTATTTAATTTAAATTTATAGAATCATAGAAATGTAGGACAGCAAGGGACCTTGATAGGTGATCCAGTCCAGTCTCCTGCACTGAGAAAGGACTAAATATTATCTAGACAAGTGGTAGGCAGCCTGCACACAGCCCATCAGTGTAATCTGTGGTGTGGGCCACAGGGACGTTCTGGTCACTGCTTCCCGCAGCTCCTATTGGCCAGGAACAGCAAACCATGGCCACTGGGAGTTGCGAGCAGCTGTGCCTGAGGAGGATCAATGTAAACAAACTGTCTCACGGCCTGCCAGCAGATTACCCTGACGGCTGTGTGCGGGCTGCAGGTTGCTCACCACTGATCTAGAATAACCCTGATTGGTGTTTGTCTAACCTGTTCTTAAAAACCTTCAATTATGGAGTTTCTAGGTAACTTGTTTTGGTGCTCAACTATCCTTATGAAAAACTTGCTAATTATATTGTTCAGCCTAAATCTCCCTTGCTGAACTGTAAACCCATTACTTCTCCTTAATCACTGAATACAGGAGAAGAACAATATATCACCCTCCTCTTTATAACAACCTTTTACATATTTGAAGACTGTAATATCTCCCTAAGTCTTCTCTTCTCCAGACTAAACAAACTCAATGTTTTTGATCTTTCCTCATAGGTCATGTTTTCTAGACCTAGGTCTATAGGAAGCCAGTGTTGAGAGGAGAGGACAGATCTGATGTGCTTACTCTCCCATTTCTCCTTCCCCACCTCATGCAGGACTCCTCCTCTTCCAACTATGTAAGCATCCTTGCAAAGTGAAGTAGCCCGTGTAGTCCTCCCTGCACAGAGATCACTTGGGAAGTGATTATGACTTAAAGAGGTACACTGCCCCCAACCTGGGCCAATATCTAAATGGCTCAAATTGCCCCTGGGTCTGATATTGTTGAGCAGTGGCTCCAAGATTCTTCCTTTCTGCTCTGTTCTTGTGCCAAAGATTATTGTCTGCAAAATAAAATTCAGTCCTTAACTGCCCTGAGTTTCACTCGCCACAAATATCTGGGCAGTCAGGTTACCCAGGGTTACCAAGCCCTTTGCTTTTACCATCTGTTCTGTTTTCCCTTAGCAAGGATTTGCCCTTGCATTCCCCTTCATCAAGAAACCTGGATCTGGCTCCAGTTATTGTTGTTTTTTTAATTAATCTTGGCTATCCAACCTAAATATCTTTTTCCTATGTCTCAAAACTACCACCGCTTGGCAGAGTTGAATACAATTGGCAGTCAGTGTTCAAGAGAGGCCCAGAACTTGAATAGAAGGGAGTGGAGGTCAGCATACTGCCCTGGCAGAGATAGTGGCATATTAGAATAAGATACTGGCTCTACTCATTGCTATTAGATGCTCACTTTCAACACTGTCAAATTCATAGAGTTGAGTAAGGGTGCTAGTCTGAAGGGATAGTAAATGTGTACTATTCACAATATGCATAGCTGAAGTATCATAAACCCCAGGAAAAGTGTGGTATGCCTCCCTTAAATAGGGACACAAAATTCCTAAGGGCCACATGTGAGCACATGCACATACATTAAGGATTAAGTTTCATACTGAAAGATTAGGGGTGTTCTCATTTTGAGTGTGATCATATTGAACGTTTACAGGGTGCACAAAAATGAAATGGTAAATCGTGGACTAAATTGTCAAAGGCATTTAATGTTCAGAATTGTCTATTTTTTACAATGCAACTAGAAAATACAAAAAGTGTATGGGGTTTGTTTTTGTTTTTTATTTAGCATTTTCCTTTCCCCATTATTTCAGAGACAAGTAGTGAACATAGGGGAAAACCTGAAAATAAACAGAAAAAAGCTTTAAATTCCTGAAATGTTGAAGATTTGTGAAAAAACTTTAAGCAGGAAAAGAGTTGTTCCTTTCCAAAGGCAGGAGAATGAAAAAGAACTTGTGGAAAATGTTTTCCATTTTTCTAGCAAACAAAACATCATGTGCCAGCAATGCCCCTCTGCCATGTACATTGGCCAAACCGGACAGTCTCTTCGCAAAAGAATAAATGGACACAAATCTGACATCAAGAATCATAACATTCAAAAACTAGTGGGAGAACACTTCAACCTCTCTAACCACTCAGTGACAGACTTGAAGGTGGAAGTTTTGCAACAAAAAAACTTCAAAAACAGACTCCAAAGAGAGACTGCTGAACTCGAATTAATATGCAAATTAGAAACAATTAACTCAGGCCTTAACAGAGACTGGGAATGGCTGAGTCATTACACTAATTGGATCTATTTCCCTATGTTACGTTCTCCTCACACCTTCTATGGGTTATCTTAATTATCACTTCGAAAGCTTTTTTTCTCCTGCTGCTGATAGTTCATCTCAATTGATTAGACTCTTCCTATTGGTATGCATACTTCCACCTTTTCATGTTCTCTTATGTATAAATATCTCCTGTCTGTGTGTTCCATTCTGTGCATCTGAAGAAGTGAGCTGTAGCTCACGAAAGCTCATGCTGAAACAAATTTGTTAGTCTCTAAGGTGCCACAAGTACTCTTGTTCTTAAAACCCGGAGATCCTCTATATCCTGAGCATCAGAAAGACACAGACAAGTTCTTGAAACTTCATTTTGCTATTTATGTACATCTGAGTCTTAGATATGAAGTGACACAGACAAATAATTGGTTAGGCTTGAAACATTAAGTTGGGATTTCAGTTGTGAGAGCACAGTGGTTTCTAATATACCTATTAATATATCCAAAGCACCTTAACTGAAACTATCCCAGTTCTTCAAAAAGTTGCTGTGTTCAGTATGCCGGTTATGTCAGCAAAACTTTATATCCTCATTGTAGTATTTAGCCTATAAAGAGTCCCAGGAGTTAATGTAGAGGGAAGCATTTGCAAACTAGTTTAACTCAGTATGTAATCTTTGATCTTAATGTGACCTAAGAGAAGATATCTACCGAGACGTGTCAAAACTGCAATGTCAGATAAATGGAAATGTTGCAATTTACAGATTTTGCAGATCTACACTTTCCAAACTTGGTACAGAAGATTTCTTAAGTGAGAGAAAAATCCTGCTACAAATTAAAAGGTTTTTTTGTTTTTCTGAAATAGGTCACTAAAATGGAAATGTAAAACAGCTGGGAAATTTGTGCTTTTTCTGAACTCATGCCCCCTGGGATGAATTTGACTGCCAACAGTGTATTTGTTAATTGCTGCTGTTGTGATCCAAAGAGCTTCTTAGAGATCGACACTTCTGTTGAAAGTCTAAATTAAATTCTCTCTTCCTGCATGTGCAAAGGCACCTCAGAATGGCTTTTACATGATCTTCATCGTGAATACCTTCCATTCACAGGGGCAGTAACAAATATTCTCCTGCCCCTTCTGTCTTTCACTAACCTTGACACATGAAAAAATATGTGCACCTAGTCAAACATTGTTTTATTACCCAACTTTCTGTGCACTTGCATGTTTTTCAGGGTTCCGATCTACTATTGATAAATTGTCAGTTTAATTCTTCCTAATACAAGGCATTTTTTAATAAAGTATAGAGTAGCAAGTGAGATGGCAAAGTTTATTTTCAGAATTCAGTTAACTAATTTACATGAAAGTGTCATAATAGGCTTGTATTTCAGCTGCATGATTTCATTCTTCCCTTTAATATTGAATTAGCAGTGTGCTAGTGTAATAGATCTTACTGGGTATTGCTTAATAAATAATGCAGCCCACCATTTATGAACTACAAACATGAAGTACCAGAAGATACTAAACATGTGATTGAGGTCTTTTGCCATTAGAGGAGGAAGGTTATTTTGTATGTATCAAACTCACAAGGTTGTGGTAAAATATCCAGAGAGGAGTCCCAGCCAAAACTGCAGATCTGATAATCCCTCAGATTTTGGAGAAACTTTGAGCCAGATTTTGCTGTTTGGCCCATGTATTAAAGTGACACGCTCTTAAAGAGGTATTGAGTACAATTCTACCTTCAGTTTACACTTTTGAAAATGGTATATCTAGGTATTAACAGAATATATTCCAAGAATAAACTTCATTAAGGTGAAACAGAGGTTCAGTGTACATATCAGTAACTAGGGAGCAAGACATCCATTAAAAAGGGCAGAAGTTTAGAATAATTTTTTAGAATCCCAGACATTAACTGTATTTCTATTCTCTATACACTATCCAAATGACTTTAAATCTTCCCCTTAGCAATACAGCCTCCCATCTTTTTTTGTGCCTATTTTGTCAGAGGTTATAATAGGATCAAGGACTTTACTGCTTTTCAGTCTCTGGCTAATCAACCCTACAATCTGAAAATCTGGATCTGTAAAATGTAAGAGTATTGAAAATGGATACTAATGAGATATTTTTGTTGTTGAGTGGTTTTGAGTTTGTATTGTTATTAGGAGACAGAATATTTCCTTTCCATGAGAGGTCACTGACACCACTCCAACAGGACAGCCATCATAAACCAGCACTGAAAGATCAAAATTTGCTGTGCAGGTGCTTTGGCAACTTTTTCGGCATTCCATTGCCTATTCCTTATTTTTGTAAAAGTGAGAGATCAGTGAGAATTAGTTTGCCTGTCCCATGAAGAATCAGGATAAAAGAATCAATGTCAAATGTTTGTGAACCAATAAATAAAACTTTAAAAAAATGGATTGCATCAACCGAAGTGTTTCAATTTTGGCCATTTTTTTTAAAGTTTGAACATTATCTAAAACTTAAGCTTTAAAAAAACCAAACAAAAACCCATGATTTGTAACCAGAATACCAGAATTTTTTAATTCAAAAAAGTCAAAATAAAATGTTTGGACAACTGGAAAGTTGTCATCAAAATTTTAAGTCATTGAAACTTACCTTTTCCTGGGGATGGCAGTAAGAAGGGGAGATTATTGATGAATCAACATTTCTAACACTGTTTTATTGAAAAATCCTGACCAGCTTTAGAAAGAGTTTTTAAAATCAGGTACTTTTTTTCTTTTTTCTTTTTAACCAGATGAGACAAACATGGCCCAAACTCTCCATAGTAGTTTACCAGTGTCAAGGAAGTCTGCAATATGTATCAGAGCAACTGTGGGTACTGATTGTGATGGTTCTCAGGGCACCCAGGACTGACAGTCACCTTTTTACCCACTGCCTCCAGCAAAAGGACATCTTTCTTGTGGTATTTAGGTGCTAGGTCCCTGATGCTACCAGCCTATCAGCCAGTCAATCACTCTTCTCTCAGTTTTACCAACCCTGTCTTTGTCTTGCTGGTTAATATGAAGCCCAGTCCCCTTGAAATGTTCCCTTCTAACACTGGCTACTCACAGAAATTCCAGATCTTCTGCACCCAAAAGTGCAGTTCACCAATTTTATCTTAAATTGCCACTCCTGAGTAAGACACCACATTTGTGAACACTTATAATAAAACAAAGGAAGGTTTATTTAAGAAAGAATAGAGGTTCCACTAGAATCAAGAGTGAGTGTTGGAAATAAATGGTTACAATATAAAAAAAGATCATAAAATGCAAACTAGGCCCCATTCTTACTAATAGCTACCTTTCCTGTCTAACAAAGTAGGTTTTCCCCCACAAAGTTCAGTTTTTTGCAGAGATGACAGGCCCAAGGACCAGGATCTAGTCTTTCATGAAACACCTTCACTCAACAAGGTATCTCCTTAGCGAATGGAAGCGGAGTGATTTTCTCCACTCTGTGAAATACTGAAGCAGTCTTTTTTTGGTCATTATTCATGGACAGGGCAATCCCCTATCTGTCACAATGTTCCTTTTTACCTCCAAGTGCTTTTGATTGTTGGCAATTGTTTTTGATGGCTTTCCACTGACTGTTCTGATATGGGTCAAGAGTAAGCAACTGAACCTTGCACTACATCATCAGGGAAGGGTGACAACTCCCTCCCATTTGAATGGACCATCACAGAGGGCATGGCTACACTTACATTTTTGCAGCGCTGGTAGTTACAGCTGTGGTCGTACAGCTGTGTAGGGCCAGCGCTGCAGTGTGTCCACACTGACAGCAGCCAGCGCTGCAGTGTGGCCACATTTGCAGCATT
>NC_133787.1:28234302-28331256 GCF_003597395.2 Chelonoidis abingdonii
TGCAGGAAGGGAGTTGCAGCGCTGGCTGAGCTCTGTAAGTGTGGACACCTGGTAAGTTGCAGTGCTGTAACCCCCTCACCAGCGCTGCAACTTGCAAGTGTAGCCAAGCCCTGAGACATGATTCCCTGCTGACTTTTATTCTAATACCATAAGGCATAGTTTTCAATAGTTATATTATTCCTTAAATCTTATCTGTACACACATTTCATAATGATTATGAATATTGATACATTACAACTTTTCAGTAGGTACTGCACATTACCCTTCACTGATAAATACAGTGAAAATGATGTATTAGTTGTAGTGAATTTGTCAGCTCTGAGATAGGAGTTCTTAAAAATAAGAATTAAATTTCTCTTCCGGGGTGGATTCCTTCAGCATCAGTTTGTTTCCTACAGTCATGAAGAAATAACATGTTCATACCTGACATTGAGAGTTCTACAGCCTAGATATGCCCATTTGTTTTGCTGATAGACTATTTTTATTCTTTTGTTTGCAGCAGCTTGTTCTTCGGAGTTACGAACCCCAAGAGCTCCTGTGCTCATTCTGGAGCAACTCAGGGCCATTAATTCTTTCCCTAGCATGTTTAGTGCTTTCAAAATTATTCACACATTGGCCAGAGTTCTTACCCAAGACAATTTTCCCCATAAACTGCAATTAGGGTAGGAACTTGCTGGGCAGCTTCCTACTGCTAATTTCACATACAAACTGATTCCCCACCTGTTCTAATGTAACACATGGGATGTCGGTTTTTTGAAAATGCTGTAAATACTGACAGATTTTCATCTATTATCTATTTCAGAAAATTATGCTAGGGATGAACTTGATTCACAGTGGGTACAACTCCCACTGAAACCTAAAGCTGCATTATGTATTTGTGGCAGAGCTATATCTGGGCCCTATAGCTTTCAGCCAGGACATTCACTTAAAAAGAATAAGAATTCTGGACATTTTAATGTTAGACTCAGTTTTACCAGATAGCACTGAAAGGAGCCCCTCTGTCTTTACAGTATCTGGTGTTACAAGCTCTTTCAGACATTCATAACAAGGGCTAGAAACCCCTATGCATAATCTAAATTTACTGCAGAAGCATCTTAGTTTAATTGTTACTCCTCAGAGGCCAATTTCTTTTTTTAAAACCAGCAGTGATCTCCTCCTCTATTTCCAACTTGTTGCATTTGGTATAATGATAATTAAAAGTCTGGAAGAGACTCAAAAATAGTGTTTGAGGAAGTCAGATTCCTAAACAGGACATTTTGACTATTCCAGGTGGTACAGCTCAAAACTAGGAGAGGTCTAGGGAGATCTGCAACATCAGAACTCTCTAACAAAAATATACTTAGAGATGAGCTAATACCTATGCAGTACCAAGGCATCTTTAAAAATGCTAAAGAAATTGAAGTTGGAAAAAGACCTCTCAATACAGAAGAATTATAGGCTACATCTTCACAGCACAACTGGCCTGAATTAGCCTAGCATAGGTAGTGTCCCCACTGCAAAGCTGTACCCATGCCAGACCCGTGTGGCTGCATCTATAATGGTGCTATACTAGCCAGGGTGCTGGGCTGGATTTCTAGCAGGATGTCCCACAATTCTTTGAAGTGCATTAAACTGGGCCATTATGAATTTATTTGCAGTGTATTCTTTGAGAAGTTCTGCCCTACCTTTGATCCTGTAAGTGCTTTTATGGGTGTTACTGATATCCCACAATAGTTTACCAGAAGGCTGATGTCAACTTTTAGGCAACTAGCAGCACAGGAGAAGGATTTCTTGGATGGTATCTCTGTTCAAATGCTGTGAATGTGCAGCAGAAAAGGAGCAGGCAAACATGGGGTTGAGGCATACAGCCCAGGTGAAAGTATGAGATAGGAATGGAGGACTAGCAGCATCCAGGCTTGATTAGCTTGCATTTTTGTAACAATGTAAGTGGGCTGCCAATCCAGATTAAAGGGAAACCGGAGATCAAGCCTCTTCCCTCAGCAGTGCCTGCTACCCTAAGCTTCAAGTATCATCAAACTCAGGTTAGACACTGTGGATGGAAGCAGGATTAAGGGCAACATCTTGGCTAAATCTGCAGTGAAGACATCCCCATAGAGGGGAGTTCTCAGATATTATATATGTAACCCTTCTGCCCCTCTGAGTTGGCAGCAACAAGGGCCGGGTTCAGTGTCCAGGGGTTCCGTTTCAATAACACAATGCAAAACCAGCTCGAGCTCCCACCCAGTGACCTGGGAAAATCTTACACACACCCCTGGGTGCCTCAAAGAGGCAATACTTCCCCTCTCGCAAGCACAGAGTCTCGGTGTAGCAGAAAAGGTTTAATGACATGAGATAAACAAGAAGCATTAAATTGGGAAAACACCTCAACTTGAGTTCATAGACCAAACCATGAGCAAAGACCCACCTCAGGAAATTGGGCCATGTCCTTTTCTCTGGGCTCTTGAGTCCAGCAACCCCCCAAATCACCCACAGTCCCAAAAGTCCCACAATCCAAAAGTCTTTGTCCTGGGTCAGTACAGCCCCAGAGTTCGAAAGTCTATCTGCAGAGGTTCCCCCCCACCCCTCCAGCCTGGGTAGAAAGGGGCACCTTACGTGGTCCTGGGCCAACTGCCCTGCCTCTCCATGGGGTTCTGCTTCCGCCTTCTCCACGAACTGCTTTGCTCTACCAGCCATTCCACTCTCCTCCTCCAGCCGTCCTCACAAACTGCTCCGCTAGCCGCTCTGCTCCACCAGCTGTCCCATGATCCGCTCCAGCTGTCCCTGCAAACTGCTCAGCTCAGCTCGCCCTGTGGGCTGCTTCACTCATCCACTCTTCCAGCTGCTCTGCTCCACCAACAGTCCCGTGATCCGCTCCAACCATCCCCACAAACTGCTCCACGCCACTCTACCAGCTGCTGTGTTCCGCAGTATAGCTTCAGGCTCCCCCTCTAATTAGCACAGTACTCAGTGCTCTCAACTCAGTAATTCCAGCTCTTTAGTGATTTCAGCTCATAGTAGGGGAGCCTCAGTGCTAGTGCACCATTAGCCCAAAGTGAGTTCAGCTCAGTAACCTGTATCTAGATTCTTAAGGAAATAAGAAAAATCAACTCTGATATTCCACAGTGGAGAGAGGAGTGGGTGGAACTGTTGCTTCTGGCTCACACAAGGAGCCTGCACCACCAGGCACAGATACTTGTCCCTAGCCTCTCTCAATTCACTGGGTTTTGGAACCCTTGTCTGGCAAGTGTCACTTCATTTATGTTGAGACATTTCTGTCATAAAGCAGTCTCGTAGTTCCTCATTCATATAATTGGGTGACAATACTTTATTCCTCTTGCCCCAGTAACAAATAATTTGGGGATCCCAGAGCTGTCAAAATAACCATCCCAGGCTGCCGTGCGCTATGCTAGATGGGGTGGGTGTGCCATGCAAATACTTAAAATTCCTTTCCACACTCCCCATAATTCACCACCAGATATCAGGGTACGGCTCATCCTGACTCTGCTTACATATAGAATGTGTTCTGCTAGAAATGGGACACAACATTATATCCAAGTTACTACAGCTGAGCAAACATTCTCATTCATATATAATGAAACATTTGACTTTCTTACTACTATGCAATACCAGTGCACTCTTCAAAGTGATTAAAGGAGGTAGCAAGAAGTCACAGCAGTGGTATGCCAAAGGTTAGAGATGGAAAAATGCTGTTGGTCAGTGAGACCTTAGAAGAGTTCTACAAGATTTAGTAAAGTATAATAACATTTCTGTATAACGTTAATGCTGTCCTGTAGATTTTAGAAGAGTTACATCTATGGACTTCTATAGGATGGCTTCAAAGATCTGCAAAGATGTCAGCACCTGAGTTCCCCACAGTAGGGTACTAACATCTATTTGTTTCATTCTCTCAAATTCTACAGGAATTTTCCATGGGGGCTGGGAGGGGAGGAAAAAATTTGCCAGGAGACATAAGGACTTTGATACTCTGCATGACAAACCCAGGATTGTTTTGTTCTCTGCCTTGTTTCTCTTTTAACCTCAGATACTTTAAGCCTGAGACTTATGTTTTGTACTTTTTTGTTTTTGCTTTAATTTCATTTTCACTCAGTATTTTAAGATTTGTTCGAGACCTGTTTTGAGGCTTGTTCTGTCCATGTGAAATACTAAGATTTGTTCTCCAATACAAGGAAAGAACTTGGGAATGATGCCAGGACTGTATTATCTGAGCACTCAATCCAAAGCATTGGGCAAGAATGCCCTGTCCCTAGGAGGTTCAACCAAGACACTGGCCATGGTCAGCCAAGCACATGGGTAACCACTTGTAACAGAAGGCTACCCACTCTAGATATACAAGGATAGTGATTTAAGAGCTCTCTAGAATATGACTTAAAGACTTTAGAAAAGTAAGAGTACCACAAAGAGAAATTAAGGCATCTCTCAGGATCTCTTTCTCTTCCCCCTCTCCCCAGCAAAGAAAAAAACAAAACTCTATTGGCTATTCATTGCTTTCACTGTCATTCCATGTGCCACAGTCTCTTTAAAATTTGGATTACAGTCTTGAACAAAACCACCAAGAACTCCAAAAATCAAATAAGTAGGAAAAACAATTCATTCACTGAGGAAAGTTGTATGAACAAGTAATCCTAATGACATTTTCCTCTTCAACTCATTATCAACATATTGTTTACTGACATGAAAATGGATTACAGCATCTCTGAAATTAAAGATGGATCTGTGTACACATTTCCCAAGATGGTTTCTTGTCATACTGCATTTGATCAATCCTCACCCTCTTTTTATTACTATTGATGGAAGAGAAAATTATCCAGAAATAACTGATCAATAATGGAATCAGCTCCTAGGCTTTGTATATTATCCATTGGCATTTGTTGTTCCATTCCAGGTTGTGAATGGGTATGATTGCATTCTCTTGTTTAGATAGTTTCCACTGCTTAAGTAAATGTATATATCATACCCGGTGGGAGGTTCTTTACACACTATTATTCTCCAAAATAATGCCATGGGTTAGGGGTTGTTATAAAAGTGGATGGGTAGGGTTCTGTGGCCTGCCTTGTGCAGGAGGCCAGACTAGATGATCATATTGGTCCCTTCTGACCTATGAGTCTATGAGAAAACCCACTGTAACTTCACATTAATCCATATACTTTAGCAAGTCTAATACTACATCATCTCTGTACTACTCCACTTATTCTGGGTGATTGCTGGTGCACTTTGTATCTTTTGTTTTTAACCACAGCTCTGAAAATATAATTACAAGCATTCCAGCCCGGTTGGGGGGAGTGGGATGGAGACAGAGCTCTCCCGTCTGTAAAAAAAATTTCAAAAACTCACTCATCCATCTTGAAGATAGAAATGGTCACATATCATTAATACTGTGATCTTGTGAGTAAACCCTGTGGGGGCAATTTTGAAGAGTGTGACCAAGAGATCTTTGAATGGACAAATCTGTGCTACTGTGTTTTTATTCAGAAAAAAATGTGCTTATACCTCCCTCGCACTGCTTCATAAAGCACAGGCCAATTGCATTTGTGGCATTTCAAGTCCCCTGCGATATATTGTGTTTGGGTAACAGGTATGTTAAATGAGGCTTTTAGAAACTGGAAAGCTGCATTTGTGACCCAAGCACTTGCATGACATCAAGGTTCTATTTTTAAATAGACCACAGCTTAGTGTAGCCTTTTCTATATTAAAGATTTTAGAGGGTAAGCATCTCATTATTCATATTAATCCATTTGTGCTGGAAGTAGGATTTTCCTGGGATGATGATTGTTGGCACAAAAGGAGTTGAGTTCATATTTTTTTGCAGTCCATTTCCAGGCAAAGTCTGTATGGTTTGTTATATTAATTTGTTGGGGAGGAGGAGAAGTTGCCAATAGCCAGGCTGCCTCCGCTCATGTGCCTCCCTGAAAAAGGACCCCTCAAATTAAGCATCATGAAAATGATATCCACTTCACCCCAAGAGGACACTGAGAATCCTCTCCCCCCACCTTTTTTTCCCCAGGGTTCACAAATGCCTAAACTCCCTGTGATCACAGAAAGAGATGCCCTCCTTTCCATGTAGCATTATTCCACTGATAGTATGCACAGGCTAGGGTGGGGAAAAAAACCAGAACACTGCCCAGTGTTTTAAGCTATGCAAATATTACTCCAAGGAAACGGAGCTGAGAGGTACTTGTGAAGACTTATATTTTTGCAACCATACTTTTCCTTTAATGTTTTCTAAGTTAATACATATCTACTAATCCTGATGATGATCCATGTAGGGGAGTGGATATGTATCCATATGGTTGAAATATATGTATATTTGAGCCATATGGGTCCACATCAACTCCCCCACATGAATCATCATCAGGATCAGAATCTTTACAACCCCAGCACAGATCTCTGTAACTCGAGATAATTCCGGGGTAGGCAACCTATGGCACGTGTGCCAAAGGCGGCACGCGAGCTGATTTTTCGTAGCACTCACACTGCCCAGGTCCTGGTCACCAGTCGGGGGGGCTCTGCATTTTAATTTAATTTTGAATGAAGCTTCTTAAACATTTTAAAAACCTTATTTACTTTACATTCAACAATAGTTTAGTTATATATTATAGACTTATAGAAAGAGACCTTCTAAAAGTGTTAAAATGTATTACTGGCACATGAAACCTTAAATTAGAGTGAAAAAAAATGAAGACTCGGCACACCACTTCTGAAAGTTTGCTGACCCCGGAGGTATTTGGATAACTAGGTTGTCATCCTCTGGGCCAGCCACTAGATGGAGCTTCACAGATATTTGCTGACATCAGAGGAATGTCAAGCCTCTGGAATCCTGGGTTGAGTGAGGATCTGACCGGCATATTCGCTAATGATTGCAAACATTTTGGTCCCTATCCCAGTCTTGCCCTCTTCTTTCTGTTTCATATCTTCCCAGTTTTCAGGCCCAGCTCCTTGCCCTTCTCCATACCAAGTCAGGTTGTTTCTCTCCTCCTTTTCCATGCTGCCTGGGAGCCTGCAGCAAGTGTTGAGAATACAGGTGAGAGTCTCCCTGTTCTCAACTTCTGTGCCTAGCAGCACCACAGTGTCTGCTGGCAACCAGGAGTAATTGCATTAAAAGTCCTGCTCAGCATGTAACCATGGGCTGGAGCATGCATGGTACAGATGGACTCTGTGGAGAATTTAGTAAATTAAACACACTAAGAAGTCTCTACCAAAAATGTTTTTGAACATACTCAGAGGTTCATAACTTGGCCAAATTTGAGGGGTTTTTTCCTCACAGGGCTGGCACCAGGGCTGTGTACCTGCCAAATTTCAAGTCCCTGCTCCAAAGCATGAATATACTAGAAAGTCTCAGCAAGGCAGCTGTAGAAATTTTCCGCATGGGGAAAATGTATTTTTCTTCAATCTTGTCCTGAAAATAGCTGGCCAGTGTTTGCTGAAGTTCACCCCTTCTCCACTTCCCCCCTCAAAAAAAAAAAAAAAAAAAAAGTCCCAAGGCAGTTAGCAGAGAAAGTTTTAAACCAAAGAGTTTGGAAAAGTTATTAACAATTAAAAGCAGGATTTTATAATTCAAAGGTGATAGGCAAGCTTAACTTTAGTCTGCCTATAATTAAAACAAGTACATGAGAATGTCAGACATTAATGATGTCTCAGTTCTGTAGTGTTCCTATGCTTGTAATTAAGTTCTAGGTCCCAGTCCCATAGATTTATCTATGCAAGAGTCTTGTAGATAAGAAGAACCCAATTCACAGGGCTCTACCTGTGTGGTTTAGCTATCAGGACCAGGGTCTTAGATTATATACTACATAGGGGAGCAACCAGGTGTTAAATATTTGGAAAGAACATAGCATATTTTGGGATCTACCTTAATTCAATCTAGAAATTAGATTGTAAGCTGTTCAGGTAGAGAGACTGTCTGTGTAGCATCTAGTTTTAAGGGCACCTATACAGCTTGTTGCAGCTAATAAGCACTACAAATAGCAAGTTAGCATTTACGGACTTCCTTTTTGCGTTTGGTTGACAAGCTATTCCATAAATGAATAGATGTTTAGAACAGTCATTACGGGATAAGTCTTGAGGGTTATTCAGCTAGACTTAGAATGAAAGTTGTTTGGGACAGAGACTGTCTGTTTTCATGCTCTGTGTATAGTACCTGGCACAGTAGGGTCCTTGCCCACGACTAGGGTGAGTGACAGTAATGCAAGTGGACTCCATTTGAGAGTCTGAGGGAGATTTGTTTTTTTGATGAAAAAGAGTAGGCATTCCACAGCATGTGCCTCATGTATCTTATGAACCAAATTCTGACTTCTTCAGTTTCTGCATTAACTGGCTGGAGCAGTGTAACATGGTTGTGGGAGCCTGAGTAAGTACTCTTGGAAAGAATATTCTTCTGAGTACTAAACAGCTGCTTCTGACATGCCACTCCACCTATCCCTCTGCCCAGGATGTCATGCCCACTGTATGCCTCCTGACCCTATACTGGGGCATTGGTTCAGAACTGCCTCATAGGGAAATGTGCCATTAAGTCACAAGCATCATAAACTGTAGCACTGAAGTATTCATTTTATATTTCCCACCCAGGCATGGATTCTTTTAAGTTCTGACAGCATACTGGCAAAAGGTCTCAGCAGCTGTCATCACAGCACACCATGACCAACAGTGTTGTTTCAGACTTCTATAAATGTAGATGTTTTGTAGAACAATTGGATAGTCTGTTAGTAGCAAAGGGGTTTCTTTATGGCAAAAATCTTGTCATTGTTATAGTACATATTTTAGTCTTCAGATATCAGTGTTAGATTAATTATGCAAGGTCAGTGCTGATTGTTTGTCCAAATTTGTCCTCCTTACCGTGGAAGACTAATCCTTGGCTGGGTGCGTCAGTATTCAAAATTCTGCAAATAAATGCAGTTGATAAGGTTTTTAACCTAGCTCATGATAGTTGGAATACAATCACAGCCATATACGTGCAATAGGCTTAGTGCCTCCAGCATGAAATACAGTTTCTGGCTCATCAAGTTTTATTGATAAAACATAGATGTAGTTATGTTATAAGACTTTTGAATCCAATTTTCCAGAGGGAAAAATGAAATTGGCTTTTTTGCATAATCTTCAATATATTCTTATTGGATAACTGATTGTTTCAGATATGTTTAAAAGTGCAAGGATTAGAGGATGTCAATTTTCCTCCCCACAGCACATGCAACATCAAGTGTTTCATAGCTACTGTAGATGTCTGAATGTGACATTTCATGGAAACAAACTTCTTTTTTTACATTGCATACTAAACTTGGAATTAAAAATCGAGTATTGGGGTTACAAGAGAAATTGCTACCTTTTTCTACAAATAGGAACTCAAAACATCACTATTTTATGAGCAAATGGGCTTTTTAGTTATCTACAATGGGTACATAACACATGGACTAAAACAAATCATGAAACATTTGTAATACACTTAAGTACTACCTTACAATAGCATTATTACACATCTTTCACAATCCAATTCAGGCATCATATCAGAAGAATATTACAAGTGCTAAATCTGCACATGATAAATTGCTTGAAACAAATTTATAATAAAGTCAAACAACATCTGGGAAGTCATGATATGTTGTAGTATCTCCCCCCCCATGGATGGGGGAGAGGTGAGCGACGCCCGCCGCACCTGGGGAGATCCACAACATCTGGGAAGTCATGATTTGATGGTGTGGTCAGATGTTGGCTGCATCTCCATTCATTTAGTGTGCTGTTCCAGCTCTGCACAGATACCTCAATTAAATTGCCCAATAAATCTACAGACTTGGCCTGCCTCTTGGTCACAACCTGACTTTGCTTCATATCAGCAAAGTTTTGACCACTACTTTAATTCAGGCCTCATGCCTTATACCAGGCCTCTAATACAAGGGTTTATATCTCAGCATCTCTTCCTACTACAGATGGGTCTAACCAACAGGGTTTCTGCAATAGCAAAATCATGTTTCACTAATCTTAGGATTCTTTGCAAGTGTCAAAGTATTGAATAAAGGAGACTTCCAAAAGCCCTTTGTCAAGATCCCTCCTAGAAGGCTAAATAAGTTAAGTAATCAAGGGTGAGAGGCAAAATATTGTCATGGAGCAAAAACTGATTATGACAGGGAACCAAAACTAGGGTTAAATGGCTATTTTTTATCATAGTGAAAGGTTAACAGCAGTTATGTGTTTTCTAATGCTAGAAAAGTTACCAGTTTTGGTGGTGGTCCCCACTATGTGATAGAACCAAAGCCAGTGGAAGTAAATTGGAAGACTCTCATTGACTTCAAAGAACTTTACATCAGGTCTTTTAGGCACAGCTATCTCTGGAGTTGGGACACTCTAGAAATTGAATGTCCATCAAGAGTGAAGGTAAGGAGTTCACAATGGTATGCAATATCTGCAATTTACTGAGAATTATAATATTTAAAGCATTTTATTGTAAACACTGAGAACGCTAGTTAACCAAGAAAGTCTCAAACTGATGGATACATCAGCCTTGTTTACTCAGTTATTTAAATACATTTTCTACTCTGTAGCATTTTGAAAGACATTGTCATAATATAGTTAGTAAATAGATGCAAGGTATTTTCTGCTAGCTTTTGAGAGACAATATTAATAATGCACAACAGTGACTCAAAATATCTTGTTCTCTTAATCTAGCCATTAATAACTATTATGTTTTGTCATTCACTAGCAAACAAGTATCAAACAGCTTTTTATGGTAGATGACAGTAACTTCAGCATATTGGAGGAACAGATACGAGTTGTTTTGTTGCATCCCATGGGTGGTACTGAAAGCGCTAAGTTAACAGAGGGGAAACATGCAGCTTAGTGATACAAGTGAAATCATACACAGATTTGTAATGGATTTAGCTTGTGTGATATGCTGTCATTTTGGGAAACATATACTTCTTCTTGCCAAATTTTCCATTCAAATAAACCATTATTTAGTAGGATGATTGGAATAAGAGACACTGTCACTCACCATGGTAATGTAAATGTAGCAGGCTGTAATATATTTTGTAGCAGCCAGATTGCTAAATCTGTAAAAAGGATGGGTTTTTTTTTGTTTTTTTGTTTTTTTAGAAATGATCTTAATCCCCCTCCATGCCAGTATTCTAGATGAACACTGTTGTCCACTGTAAGATGTCTTTAGAGTAATAATGATGAATATAATAATGTGCACATACAGCCCTCCTCCTCACCAACTCGAGTCCGAAGACCATAAACTGAAATCGGTAGGTGCTGTAGATAGTCACCACTCAGCAGAATAAGATTTTTTTTTTTAAACCATTTTGGCCATAACCACACCAGGTGCTTCAGCCTCTTTCCAAGTACTAGATCTATACAAAACTGCCCAAAAAAGATATACACCAACCATCTCACCAATTTTTTGAAAACTCTCAGATCCCTTTGACAATAACACAGATCCATTTGTTAACTGACGGACACTCCTGCAACAACTCTTTACAATTTGTTCCTTCCCTGCAAGGAGATCTCCTCTTACCCTCTCCTCCCAAGACATCCTAGAAGTACAACTCCTCCTATTTTACCGTTTGCAAGTAACCATTTCATAGATGAACCCTACTCTCACACCTCATCAGAAGTACCTGAGCACAGTTCTCCCCACCTGCACTATGCCCCAACAAACTCTTCAGATTAAAGTCTATATCCTACTGCTGCCATACCCTCCTAGTTTCATGGTGTCTTTCACCTGGAAGTTAATGTTCCAAGGATTTGGAAATAGAACACTACTTGCTTCAGTGTGGTTATAGTATTATAACTGAGGGCAAAATCTGGCTTAATATATGCATAATAGAATTAAATCAAATCAGATTAAATTAGTTACAATGGATAATTTTTTCTTAACATTTTTTCTCAATCAAAATGCTCAAAAGCTACTACAAAATTATAGTCCAAAAGCCAGTTTTCCCCTAATGTAAAGCCATTGGTGTCAACAACATTACACTAGGCATGAATTTATTTGGTAATTGAATTTTGCAAGTTAAAGCAGGTTAGGCACCTCGTAAGAAAATATTTTGAGTCCCATAAACCACAGGCAGAAATAGATATTATATGTCTCTAACAATTAGACTATCTACGTAGACAGTTTGCTTAGTATTTCCTTGATAATATCAAGCAAGACATCTGAGACAAGTATACCATACTGGAATATTTTATTCAACTTTGTATTAGAGTATGGTTGGTGTGGGCTTTATCAGATTTGTAGAAAGGGTAAATACTTATCTAAAATACACCAACTCATACATTAACAGGGAAAATTCTGTTCTGTATAGCCCAATTGGTTTCAGAATTTGGTTCAATATCTTTAGTAAGAGATTAAATGAGATGCATTTGTCTGATCAATACATCAAATGCTCACAGAGTGGAAATCAAGGTAGGCTAACCTCCTTAACTCTAACATGTAAAAGCAAAAGTGTTTATCAGGTACATAACTAGAATGATTAGGATCAATGTTAACAGTGTTTGTCTCCAAGTGACTTTACAAATGCTAGCCGGTTATATTAATTTCTTTTCTTCCCTTCTCCCTCACCTCACCTTGACGATCAAAATACGAAAGAAGCACTTAAAAACAATAAGGTCATTGCAGAGAAACTAAATGGATTCTTTGCTTCAGTCTTCACGGCTGAGGATGTTAGGGAGATTCCCAAACCTGAGCTGGCTTTTGTAGGTGACAAATCTGAGGAACTGTCACAGATCGAAGTGTCACTAGAGAAGGTTTTGGAATTAATTGATAAACTCAACATTAACAAGTCACCGGGATCAGATAGCATTCACCCAAGAGTTCTGAAAGAACTCAAATGTGAAGTTGCATAACTATTAACTAAGGTTTGTAACCTGTCCTTTAAATCGGCTTCGGTACCCAATGACTGGAAGTTAGCTAATGTAACGCCAATATTTAAAAAGGACTCTAGAGGTGATCCCGGCATTGCAGACCGGTAAGTCTAACGTCAGTACCGGGCAAATTAATCAAAAACAATGTTACGAAAAAAATTGTCAGACACATAGAAAACATAAACTGTTGAGCTATAGTCAACATGGTTTCTGTAAAGGGAAATCGTGTCTTATAATCTATTAGAGTTCTTTGAAGGGTCAAAAAACCTGTGGACAAGGGGGATCCAGTGGACATAGTGTACTTAGATTTCCCGAAAGCCTTTGACAAGGTTCCTCACCAAAGGCTCTTACGTTAAATTAAGCTGTTCATAGGATAAAAGGGAAGGTCCTTTCATGGACTGAGAACTGGTTAAAGACAGGGAACAAAGGGTAGGAGTTAATGGTAAATTCTCAGAATGGAGAGGTAACTAGTGGCGTTCCCAGGGGTCAGTGCTAGGAGCAATCCTATTCAATTATAAATGATCTGGAGAAAGGAGTAAACAGTAAGATGGCAAAGTTTGCAGATGATACTAAACTACTCAAGATAGTTAAGCACCAAAAGCAGATTTGAAGAACTTCAAAATCTCCCAAAACTAAATGATTGGGCAACAAAATGGCAAATGAAGTTTACTATGGATAAATGTAAAGTAATGCCACTTGGAAAAATAGCCCCAACTATACATACAATATGATGGGGGCTAATTTACCTACAATAGTCAGGAAAAAGATCTTGGCATCATCGTGGATAGTTCTCTGAAGACATCCACGCAGTGTTACAGAGGCCATCAAAAAAGCAAACAGGATGTTAGAATCATTAAAAAGGGGATAGAGAATAAAACAGAATATCTTATTGCCCTTATATAAATCCATGGTACGCCCACATCTTGAATACTGTGTACAGATGTGGTCTCCTCACTCAAAAAGATATTCTAGCACTAGAAAAAGGTTCAGAAAGGGCAACTAAAATGATTAGGGGTTTGGAGGGGTGCCATATGAGGAAAGATTAAAAAGGCTAGGCCTCTTCAGCTTGGAAAAGAGGAGACTAAGGGGGATATGATAAAGGTATATAAAATCATGAGTGATGTAGAGAAAGTGGATAAGGAAAAATTATTTACTTATTCCCATAATACAAAACTAGGGGTCACAAATGAATTAATAGGTAGCAGGTTTAAAACAAATAAAAGGAAGTTTCTTTCACACAGCACACAATCAACTTGTGGAACTCTTACCTGAGGAGGTTGTGAAGGCTGGGACTATAACAATGTTTAAAAGGGAACTGGATAAATTCATGGTGGCTAAGTCCATAAATGGCTATTAGTCAGCAAGGGTAAAGAATGGTGTCCCTAGCCTCTTTTCATCAGAGGATGGAGATGGATGGCAGGAGAGAGATCACTTGATCATTGCCTGTTAGGTTCGCTCCCTCTGGGGCACCTGGCATTGGCCACTGTCAGTAGACAGATACTGGGCTAGATGGACCTTTGGTCTGACCCGGTACGGCCGTTCTTATGTTCTTATGTTCTCTTTAAAAAGTACCTGTCTTTAAGCTAAGAAATAAATAGAGATGGGCTGAAGTCAAGATACCCACCTATCTAAGATGCTGCTAAATTACCTTTGAATAATTGGCTATGGCAACCTACCTCTTAACCCAGAAAAGGAAAGATCAAGTCTTGGGTTCATTTGCTATACCTAATATCTGTGAAAAAAGTTAGGGGAGAGAGACACTGTTTTCAAGTATTAACTGGAGGCTGGTTTAGAGACAGCTAAAGGCATTAGAGCTCTGAAAACATCCGTCTTCTGGGCACTGAAGTTCTGAGAGTCCATTTCAGATGGCTCTTCTTGCAAAGTCAATATATTAAATATATAAAGTAATTTTTACAGTTTTAAAATATTTTGGCAACTTACAATTTTGCAGTTTCTTGTCATTAATGTTGCCTATAAATTATTAGATTTGAGACCTAAAGTTAGTATTCATACGGACTGTCAAAAAAAAATTTGAATCCTCCTACATATTTTGGGTGCGCACTAATCTCCATGGTCTCCCATTCATAAATATATAGCCATTAGTTTGATTTTTGAACAATGCATTTCTGGTGTGGGGCTTGAATCCAGAATGCTTGTTAAAGCATCATTACCCATTTGAATGGAAGCATTTATATCTCAGGGAAGGGTTAGATTTAGGTCAAGATTTAAAATTTGAGCTGTCAGTTTATCAGGTTGGAGCAGCTGGCAGGGGCAGCGCTAAGAAATCAGCCCCTAGGAGTAAAAAGCAGACATAGATGAAAGCGTAAAAGTGATAAGTAAAGGGTAAAACTACAAGTCACAGGAGACAAATATGTTAAACTAAAACATGAAATCAAGACTTGGTTCTTTATAATGAGACAATACCATTGTGGATGCTATTATATTAGTAGCCAGAGAATAGAATCTACTTAAATATCAGGTACTCCTACTGTGAAAAATGTGACCCTAACAGTTATGAAAATCTCAATTCTTGTAATAAGTCTCTAGGTGATTTGAGAGTATGATAAATACAAGAGAGTGGGGTAAAAGAGAGCAGATGAAAGGCTACTATAACAAAGCAAAAAGAATGAGGAGTACTTGTGGCATCTTAGAGACTGACAAATTTATTTGAGCATAAACTTTTGTTGGCTAAAACCTACTTCATCAGATGCATGCCATGGAAAATACAGTGGGAAGATGTATATATTCAGAGAACATGAAAAAATAGGGGTTGCCATAACAACTGTAACGACACAAATCAATTAAGGTGAGCTGTTATCAGCAGGAGAACAAAATTGTAGTGATAATCAGGATGGCCCATTTCAAACAGTTGACAAAAAGGTATGAGCAACAATAGGGGGAAAATTAGCATAGGGAAATAGTTTTTTGTTTGTATAATGACCCATCCACTCCAAGTCTTTATTCAAGCCTAATTTAATGGTATCGAGTTTGCAAATTAATTCCAGTTCTGCAGTTTCTCATTGGAGTCTGTTTTTGAAGGTTTTTTGTTGAATTGCGACTTTTAGGTCTGTAATTGAGTGTCCAGGGAGGTTGAAGTGTTCTCCAACTCGTTTTTTAATGTTATAATTCTTGACGTCTGATTTGTGTCCATTTATTCTTTTGCGTAGAGACTGTACAGTTTGGCCAATGTGCATGGCAGAGGTGCATTGTTGGCACATGATGACATATATCACATTGGTAGATGTGCAGGTAAATGAGCCCTTGATGCTGTGGCTGCTGTGATTGGGGCCTATGACGGTGTTCCTTGAATAGATATGTGAACAAAGTTGGAAAATGCCTCTGTTGCAAGGATAGGTTCCTGGGTTAGTGTTATTGTTGTGTGGTGTGTGGTTGCTGGTGAGTATTTGTTTCGGGTTGGGGGTCTGTCTGTAAGCGAGGACTGGCCTGTCTCCCAAGATCTGTGAGAGTGAGGGATTGTCCTTCAGGATAGGTTGTAGATCCTTGATGCGCTGGAGAGGTTTTAGTTGGGGGCTGAAGGTGACGGCTAGTGATGTTCTGATACTTTCTTTGTTGGACCTGTCCAGTAGTAGGTGACTTCTGGCTACTCTTCTGGCTCTATCAGTCTGTTTCTTCACTTCAGCAGGTGGGTATTGCAGTTTTAAGAATGATAGAGATTTTGTAGGTGTTTGTCTCTGTCTGAGGGATTGGAGCAAATGTGGTTGTATCTTAGAGATTGGCTGTAGAAAATGGATCATGTGATGTGGTCTAGATGAAAGCTGGAGGCATGTAAGTAAGTATAGTGGGCAGTGGGTTTCCGGTATAGGGTGGTGGTTATTAGCACTGTAGTGTCCAGGAAGTGGCTCTTTTGTGTGGATTGGTCCAGGCTAAGGTTGATGGTGGGATGGAAATTGTAGAAATCTTGGTGGAATTCCCCAGGGCTTCTTTTCCATGGGTCCAGATGATGATGTCATCAATGTAGTGCAAGTAGAGTAGGTGTGTTAGGGGACGAGAACTGAGAAAGTGTTGTTCTAAGTCAGCCATAAAAATGTTGGCATGCTGTAAGGCCATGTGGGCACCAATAGCAGTGCTGCTGACTTGAAGCTATATATTGTCCCCAAATGTGAAATAGTTGTGGGTGAGGATAAGGTCACAAAGTTCAGCCATCAGCCAAAAAAAATGTTTGCTGTGACATTTTGAAGTGAAGACTCATTTTTGTGTCTGATTTCAATCTATGACAAAAATTTTGCTTTTGCCATGATGAAAGTGGCAACATTTCACATCCTGAAAATAGTATGACTCTTCAAAAAAAAATATCATTTGTGCCAAAATTTGAAGGGTAGAGTACAAAATATTATTGTTTTGAAAACCCGGAAAAGATCTATGCATGTAGTTTTTTTTGTTTGTTTCATTTTGTTTTTCTTTTTTGTGGTTGTTTTTGTTTTGTTTGTGTGTGTCAGTGGAGATACTTTTTTACATAAGGCAACACATTACAGTAAGTCAATAATAGTACAAAACTGGAAAAGAACTTCTGAGCAATCTCAGCATGGATGATACTCCCTGGCAGTTCTAGCTTTGGTAGCAAGATCAGTTAAAGGACAGGTCTTTCTTATGTTGCCAAGTTTTCGCCCATCTATTCCAAACAGTAGTGCTCAACAGGGATGGACAAATAATGAAAGAGATTATTCACATGCATTCAGGGACTTCTAAATGGAATTCACTTTCATCATGATTGTGCCCTTTGTTGTTCACCTTTTGCAAGCATTCATGAGAGAAAAATTTAGTTAATATGAATGTTTGCTGAAAGTATATTCTGAGCTGCAGCCAAGATCCATTTAATAACAGAGTGAATTTTGTTTTGAGCCAAACAAAAAATCATTTTAGGCATAAGGGGTTGTAGGTTATTAAGTTTAGGTCATGCAGTCAGAAAACAGAAACACCACGTGACTTAGGTGACCACACACACAACTCAAATAATGAACTGCAAATACTGAATATGCTCAGTGAACAGTTTTGGGTTACGAGCCAGGACTAACTTGTTCTTACTAAAGATTCAAACAATTTCAAAAGCTAACCATGTTTTAAAAAGAATCTATGTATGTTCAGATATAACAAACCAAAGTAGCTACGTTTGCTGAGTATTTGCCCAACTATAATGGTGAGTTTTCAAACATATCTTTCAGCAACTCGAGGAAAAGGCATTCCAGTTAACTTATAGTGTGTGACAAATGACTACATCGGTTCTGTCCCTATGTGGGCAGACTATCAGAACCAGGTTCTCCCATCTTTCAGAATAATCTAAAAACTTGTACTATTTTCTGTTGCCTTAATTATATGCCAAGAAAGGGTAGAGCAAAATGATACATAAATAAGCCAACAAAAAGAGACAAGTATGCATTATCCGTCCCTTTGACTGTTTATACTGAATCAAGCCTCAATTAGTATTCCTGGCTTGTGGTTGTAGCTTTTGGCTCCTAGACTTCTAAGTGCATTTACTAGTAATCTCCGTGCATGGTGACAGATATGCCACAATACCTTAATCGCCATTGGCTACAAGGCTAATAAAGGTTAGTAACAAAGCAGAATTCCGTAGGAGCTCATTTTTTAAACAGGTAATATCAAGCCCTATGAACTTTTAATGTCCACTCTGTCCTATTTAGATAGTCATGGCTCAGAACTTGTATTAAAAGTAACAAGGAATGCTTGTTCAGAAGGGTTTGAAAATATTGCAAATTCAATTGTAATATGAGCTTAGTCCAAACTAATCCTATCCTTTACTGACCTTTGCAGAAACAGTTCTTTCATTTAGCAGCTTCGTTTCCTGTCTTTCAGCTTTTCTTACTCCCCAGTCCTTCTATTTTATATTATTTAGTCATCAAGGATTTGTTTGATGGGGCTGCTGCCATTTAGGTGTGTAGTCTGATAAGTTTGTTGTGTTCACCCCAGAGCAAATCCTATTTCTCATTCTATTTCCACTGCAGCCTCATTTTCATTTCAACACTGCATTCTTCAGGAGCTAGTCAATACCTCTTTCCTTTGTAAGACAATGAATATCTTTACTTTTTGCTATACCTCTCCAGCTCTGTATAGAGAGCTTTGGACTTTCTTTTTTCTATTTCTCTGCACATTACACACACACTAAATGCATCCAGAAGCTAAAAATAAATGAAATTGAAAGTCAAGAAGGAAGTGTGTGTGTGTGTGTGTGTGATTTCAGTAAGATCTTTCAATAACACTAATATAATACTAGATTAGAATACAATAGCAGTGTTGTAATTGATGACCCCAGTGCGCAATTGCTAATTACAACCTCAGTCCACTTAAATAGTGAAATATTTTGTATCCTTTGTAAATTAGCTACACCATTACTTACATAAGCTCTGATTTGCCTTTTACACTCATATATGGTTCCAACCCTCATTTAGGTCAATAGGAAATGGATCCATATACAGTTGTCTAAGAACAAAATTGGACCTTGAATACTTGAATAAACTGATACAAAATCAAGACTATCTTAGTGTGGCACAAATATCTCATTCCTATTCATGTTAAATACTGGTGGCCTGATCCTACACTTGTGTAAATTATCATAACTCTATTGAAGTTAATGGAGCTGTGACCATTTACATCTGGATGTGCTTTTATAGTGCTGATAATGATAACACAGAGTTTTTCTTAGTGCCCAACAAACAAGGCAGATATCAAGCCAAAAACCTCAAAAGGTATTTCAGTGTTTAACACCCATTGAATTCAATGTGAGTTAGGTACCTAAATACATTTGAGGATCTGGACCCAACTCTATGCCCTGAACTCTTCCCACTGTCTTTCACAAGGCTATTTCCTTCTCCTCAGAGTACTATCCAGCCAATACAGACCTTTAATTTTCTTCCCTCTGACACAAGTAACTTTAAACACTGAAATTAAACTCTTTTTCTTGGGATATAAAGCTACACCAATTCAGAGACATTCCAGATGGCATCTCTCCACAGGCAGCCATGTTTCTGCTGAGTATTTTTCTGGCTGTCTCGCTGCTCCTTGTAACCAAATACTTCCAAGTGCTTGTACTTGGGTTTGCCCAGCTAGACCCAGTTCCAGTAACTCTCTTCCTCTTTCTGTTCCTCTTATATCTTCCAAATTGATCTTCTGATAGTTAATTAGCTGCACCTGTATCTGGATTTGCACTGTTAATCCTTGCCTCCTGCACAGAGACCAGGTCAGAAAATCTGATCTTCCACCTCATCTTCCTATGGCATGCCCCAGAAATGTACTATCTTCCATCACAGTAGGCCAAATACTGATCATACTGTAAATCTAATACTAACCTGTCTTCATGGTTAGAGATACTCAGACTTACCAAACTGGTAGTATCATCTGAAATTGCTTTAGAAAAGCCAGAGGTAATAGGTAACTGAGAGGGCAGACATTAAGAAATTAAAAGTAAAAGTAAAAACTTTTTAAAAATATTTAATTATTTGGGACCCACTGATTCCTGGCACCATCATGACACCTCATAAGCTTCTAACTGCATTGCTTCTATCTAATATATTTATCTGATTACGCAACAGAAAAAAATGCCATTTGACTTCTGTGACCAATTGCAATCAAGCAATTCGTCTCAAATTTCACATATCAAATAGTGACTAGCAAGCCTGAAGATCAATACTATTGAAATAAGTCATCTAGCTATTGAACTTAACAAATCTGAGATCTGTTTGAGGACATTGCTCTAAGAGAAAGAAACTAAATTTTTTGAATAAAGTATGATTTGAATAACTTATTCAACTTCAGTATTAATTGTTTCATTTTTGGTTAAGAGATCGTTTAGAATGAGTTCTTCCCTGTGAAGAGAGCCAACACAGGGGTTGCATTCCATTTGTGTTGTATTTCGGGGTGTTAACTAGGATTTAAATGGTGCATGAGTTCTGTACTGGTCTTCAGCACTGCATTGTAACAAATGAAAAAATAGGATATTTCCATACCTGTGTACTATATATTAGTGCAAGTTTGATGGTTCTTAATGATGATTCAAGAGATCCTTCTTGAAAAGGGACAGATACTAAATTGTATCCTTTTTTTTCTTTCTAAGAAGATTGTTTTTAAAAAGCATGTTTTCTTCTAATAGCTTTTACATTTTGTCCATAAAAGAAAATCACATACCGTCAGTCATCCTTTCAGAGAAAGCCTTATGTTTTTGTAAAAATATGCCCAATTTACCATACTGTTTGTGCAGTGCTGCCAGTCTTTAAGATTTCATTATTCATCACAAAGTCAAATCTAATCCTTTCACTGTTTGGTTTCCTCATTATAACTACAATTAATATGTCCTTGATCTCACTCTTGTATGTGCCTTCCTTTTTATCAGCATTTGGCAGTGCTATACCTTCTGTGTTGCTATAGTTCTTCAACCATTTACAATGAAATATCTTAAGCATATCTAAGTGATAACTTCTATGGATGTAAAAATAGTATTGTTCAGTTTTACTGTAGTGCTTTTCAATATTCTTATCTGGCTTTCATACAATTCTTCTTTACACTAAGATTTCTATAGCTAGTCATTAGCATCAGCATCCCCAGTTGGAAATCCGACTTGACCATTTGTTATGACCATAGCTGTTGTATTATGTGGAGGTCATTATATATTACTGAGGAAAAGCATGTACCATTTAGCAATCAGTCACGTATGGCTTTAATGGCAGAAATCATTTCACTTCCATTTAGTATTAAAAGATATTGAATTTGTTGCCACGGTGGTCCTATAAATAACAGCTCAACGGTCCATTAAATGGTAAACACAGAAATGTCTGAAAGGATATATTTTGATTCTTAAAACATATGTCTTTAATGTACCATTATGAACATTTAGCCCTTACAATTTCTTTGTGAAATTACCTCTGAGGTTTGCACTGGAGATCTGAGGACACAATTGTATTTCATCAGTCCTAGTATTTAGCGTTTTCTTGTTAACAAAGAAAATGATTCCCCATAGCTGTGTTATACCATTTTCACTATCTGGATGGATTGATTTATTTTTTTATGTTCAGGATCCTAAAGATATGAAGTCAATGGCGTAAACATTAGCAAAATGTAGAGCTGATATTCCACTTCCATCAGGCCAGAGTTTGTTTCTGTTTCTGGTCTTATGGTTACAGTACTGGTATGGGATTCTGAAGGCCTGATTCTACGACAGATCTTCTGTGTGACATTGGGCAAGTCACTTGCTTTCTCTATGCCTCTGTTATCCATAAAATGGAAATAATAATGCCACCTCTCTCCTACCACTTGTCTATTTACACTGTAGGGTCCTGGGAGCAAGGACTGTCTTACTCTTAGTACATTAAAACTAAGGGTATGTCTCCACTACCCACTGCATCGGCGGGCAGCAATCGATCCAGCAGGGATTGATTTATCGCATCCGTAGCCTGTTACACAGATACTCGTAGGTTTCTTTTTGTTTCTCTAAGCTAATATAGCCAAAAAAAGCTGATATATGATCAATAATTATAAAAACAAAATTTAATAGGGATCATTATTCATCCAGATCAAGAAATTGTTCAATCCCTTGGCTGCTATCTATTACACTGGGATGGCACTAGATGATTTGGTAATATCCTAATTGGATTCCCTATTATGAGATTTACGTCTGTTTTTGCTGCATAATATCAACATTATTTACATATGTCCATTCTACATCCAACTAAAACACATTTCATATTTTGTGATAGTTTGTGCTTTTTGCTCTTAGGTCATTGGGAAATTGATGCTCTATCTAAAAATCTCTAGAGTGAGTTACTAAACATTTCATGTGTGTGAACAGGTCACAATTTCTTCCTCTCTGTTCTTTTTCTCTTTGGTCTCTAGGCCAGAAGGTGTAACACATACTCTGCTGGCTGGATAATGTGTGGTCAGACCAGATAGATCTAACTAAATTCATTTTACTGTAACTAGACTTCAGTTCATGGAAATGTTAAAATTTGGGGCACAGAGTGTGAAAATGCACTACTCCTATAGCCACATGGAGGGACATATTCCTCCCCATCCCCTAAGCTGGTGCCTCTCTGGTTCAGTTCTCTTGGCTCACCAATATATTTAGGCACAGCACATCCATACTACTGGCTATGGTCCCTCTCCTTCAACTGCAGCTCCCATCAAATCATCCTGAACCTTCTCTCTCTGCTGTTTCACCCTGCCTTTCCTGCCTCCTCCCTTTGCATTCACAATGCCCTCTCTTAAGAAAGAAAGAAGCTCAGGGCCATATATTTTCATTCGGGATGACAAACACCCAAATTTAAATTTGCAGGTTCTATGTGGCTTTTCACGCCTTCTGAGGAGGACGTTAATTTGTATAGAGTTGTAGACAAAGTCCTGGAACCCTGTCCTGAAGAGGATTTCCTGCCCTGCAGTCCATTGATTAACACTGAGATCCATCCATCTAGCAGGGTCCTAGAGCCCAGGGTCCAGGCCAAGCCCAAATGTCTACATGGCAAGTAAACAGTCCCTTAGTGTGAGCCCAGCTGCAGGTTTTTAACTGCAGTGCAGGTATACCCTAAGGATCTAGGACCACACATATGAAATCAACAACAGTAGACATTGCTGTGTTTATTTTGAAATTCTATTGGTTAAGAGAAGTGAAGAGTGCTTAGTCTCTTAAAAAGCTGTTTGCAGAAATCATTACCTTGGATCACTCAATTTCTTTAATTTATCCATTTTCCCCCATTCATAGGATTTGCTTGAGTGACGTCAACACTGGAATCCCAATCTGAATCCATGACTGAGAGCTGTAGTATAACCCCCACAATTCAATGAACTGCCAGGATCTGCTTTGTTACTTCAAACACTGTAAGAAGAGATACGCAATAAGAAGAGAACGCAAAAGGTAATTATCACATACTTCAGTCCCATTCATTCTCATTTACTTGCACTTTTAAAAATAAGTATATCATGTGAATTCAGTGCCTGTAGAAGATGTCATGTTGACAGCTCTGGGATAGGAAAGCCTCTGTTTATTTATAGAGAACAGACTTCTATTTATCCTACAGAACAGGTGTGGTACATTGCAAGCCAACTCCCATTCAACTCTATAGGTCTCCCTCTTCCATGGCAATTGAAGGTATCTCCACACGTGATCATAAGTGAGATCACAGCATGTGTAGACATATCTGAGCTAACTTGGATACAGTGAGCTCAAGCTGAGGCAGCTCATGTGGTAGCATGGTTAGCTGCTTGAGTACATGCTTTTTGTCCTGGATGTGTGTCAGCTTCACTGCTGTGTTAGTGGAGGTAGCTGTATCAAAGCTAACTTGAGTATGTCCACTTGTGCTACAGTCACACTCCGATTGCAGTGTAGACATACCCTTAGATATGACTTTGGAAGTGATGTGTCTCCACTGTCTGTCAGGCTGTCGGGATTTGAGCACGCTAACAAATGATTCACATACACCTTCATTGGTTCAGCTCTGCAGGGGCTAGTGATGTTTTTTCAGAGCAGGTCTGTACTGGCCTTGGGGAGTAGTAGGAGGAAGACTAGCAGGTCTGCCACACAGTGGATCCACTGGCTAATCTTCTCCTGAAGAGAAGCGTCTCTGGCACAGTGTGGGCAGCTCTAGGGCTGTAGTGGTGGTTGTGAAATGCTGCACTTTGCAGCTTGGGAGAGAGAGAGTGTCTTTACACACAATTCCAGCTGATGGGCCACCTCACTGCTGCAAACACATTCCTCAAGATTAGTAGGGGTGTGTGTCATAAATAGATAACTAAGGGTTAATGTTTCTTTTACCTGTAAAGGATTAACAAAGGAAACCAAACACCTGACCAGAGGACCAATCAGGAAACTGGATTTTTTCAAAACTCAGGGAGGGAATTTTGGGTCTGAGTCTTTTGTCTGTCTCTCGGCTATGAGAGGGATCTTTCTATCTTCAAGCTTCTAATCTTCAGTTTCAAAGTTGTGAGTACAAAGGTAGCAAAACAATAGGCTTTTATATGTTTTGTTTTGTATTTACATGTGTGTAGTTTGCTGGAATGTTTAAATTGTATCTCTTTTTGAATAAGGCTGTTTATTCATATTTTTCTTTTAAGTAATAGCCCTGTGTATTGTCAACTTGATGCAGAGATCATGTTCATGTGTTTTTTCTTTCTTTTTTATATAAAGCTTTCTTTTTAAGACTTGTTTGAGTTTTTCTCTCTGGGTAGGCTAAGGAACGAAGGGGAGGGGAATTCTCTTTGTGTTAGATCTACGGAGGGTAAAGCTCTGCAGCACCAGGGAATTGGTGGGAGGGGGAAGAGAGAGAGAATCATTTCTGTTTCCTTGTATTTGGGGTTTGTCTCTTTGTGGAATAGAGGAGACATGCTTCTTGGTATTGTGATGTAAAGATATTGCATCAGTACTCTCAGGTTAGCCCAGAGAGGAAAGTCTGGGTGGGAGAGAGGGGGGGAAGGGAAGTGGGTTATTTCCCTTTGTAGTAAGACTCAGGGCTTCTGAGTCTTGGGGTTCCCCAGGGAAGGGTTTGGGGAGACGAGAGGGAGCCAAAACCCTGGAATTTTTGGTTGGTGGCAGCGAGATCAAATCTGAGCTGATAATTAAGCTTAGAGGGGTTCATGCAGGCACCCAGATTTCTGGACGCTAAGGTCCAGATTTGGGAATGCTTATGATAGTGTGGCCTGGATTTTGCTCCTAGTGAGTAGAGAGAAGAGCTGGCCAGATGTTCTCCAATGGAATGCTTTTCCCCTTGAGAAAGCTGATTCATCAAAATTGAAATATTCCACAGAGACAGTTCTGGTTTAGATGACAGTCCAATGGAAAGCAGGAAGGTTTCTGTCAGAAAGCAGCCTGGTTTCTTTCCTGCTTGCTTGTGCAGCTCATCAGCAGCCTGCCAGGGGCACTGCTGGGGTGCCAAAGACTTGAAACGTAGGAGGCACCAGCTTCTATGTTCCCAGGTTTCTTGGCTCCTCCACACCTTGTCTGGCAGGCTGTCATAGAGCTAGTTTCCAGACATACCAGGGCTACTAGTGCTTCCAAAGCTTGCCAGGTGGAATGATAGAGAGCTAGACCCCGGGAGCACTGGCTCCCAAGCTCTCAGTCACATAGTCTCTTGGCAGCCTGTGCTCCCAGGGCTTCCAGGGGCCCAGCTCCCTATCATACCTGGCGAGCTTCAGAAGCACTAGTAGCCTTCATAAGGGGAATCACAGCCTCCAAGGTGAATTGCAACATTTTTTGTTTTTTTACATTTTGAATTGGAATGAAACCAGATTTCACATGTCTAAATCCTCCACGAAACAGAATTACCTTTCTTCGCACAGCTTGAGTAGAGACGGTCTTGAGCCATGAAGTGTGGACCTGGATCCCAGCTTTCCACAAACTGCATGTGATTCAGAGGCAGTGGTTTGGTTCTGATCCATCTCCACTAATGAGCTGCAGTTTTGCCAACTTCAGGCATTCAAAAATCAGGAGTCACCCCCTGCCCTCCCAACACACACACAAATCACGATTTTTTTTTGTTTTGTTTTGTTTTTTTAGATATCAATGTTTTTTCTTTGAGTGATGGTCCCTAGTGTGAATTACACATGCATCTGGAGTGAGAGAATTTAAAAGCAGTGTCTGTTGGTCCACACCTGCACCCTGGATCCCTCATGGCTCTGTCCAAGGGGCTAAAGAGCAGGGTGGACTGACCGTCTCTCCAGTTCCTTCTCACTGTCACATGGTCTGGGTCGGAACCTTGTATTTGCAGCTTAGTCTTTGTCCCATAAAATTTATCATGTTTGTAAAGAGTTTTAATAGCTTTTAGCTTTAGTACTTAGATTAGTCTTCTGAGGGGACCATCCTCCTCCCCTGTGCTCTGAGTACCAGACTATGCCGTAGACTTGGGCTTTAAACTCAATGCTTCCTGCAATGCTTCTTGTTCAGTAGCAATCACCAGAGCTGCCTGTACTGCCTTGGGGAAGCCCACATTGCAGCAAGATGCAGTATCTGCCTATTGTTCCAAAACTGTATCTGAGAAGGGCGGGAACTTCATCTCCACAAATACCTTATGGAGAAGGCTGCAATGGGACCCAAGCTAGGGAAGCTCACACCATTAGTGTAGCTAGGGGGAAGCCCCACTGAGCACAAGTTGCGCCTTGTCAATTTCTTGGTGCCTTTTTACTCACCTGGGGGAGCGATTTTAAAAGAAAAAAAGCAACTATTCACTGCAGCACTTTTATTTTACTCACCCAGCGGCGCTCTGGGTCTTCAGCGGCACTTCAGCGGTGGGACCTTCACTTGCTCAGGGTCTTCGGCAGCATTTTGGTGGGACCTTCAGTGCAGCCAAAGACACCCGGAGCAAGTGAAGGCCCCGCCACAGAAAACCCAGAGTGCATCCGGGTGAGTAAAAGCACCGCAGCGGGTGGCACCTTTTTTTTTAATTGCTCCCCCTGTTCCCTCCACTTGCTATGCCACTGTGTGCCACCTCTATACATTGCCTGATTCAGCAAGGAGTGCACCTCCTGCTGTGAAGTGCAGCTCTGGTGCAGGAGAATCAACCTCTACAGACTCCACTGTGGGATCTTGTTGGGATCCCTTGTTGGGAAGACAGGAAGCACTCTCGTAAGAATGAGACTAAGTATCCCTCTAAATCCACTTCCAAGAGTCAGATTTGACTGTAAGCAAGCCCATCAGCTTGGCCCATGAAGACTTAGTAAGTCCTAAGTCCCAGAGGCATGACAAAAAGCACTGGACTCCATCTGTACTGGACTGTGATCTATTGGTGCCATCATTCTCCCAAACCCCAGGATACACCAGCACCAACAGAGTCTGATCAGCATCAAAGTTGGTCACTGCCCTCCTCATCGGCTCTGGCAGGTGGAACAAGTAGAACCTCTCTCACACAGGGAAAATCTGAATCAGTTGCCACTCCACTTTTGCTCTCCAGGATCTGGTATCCCCCTGCCTCCATCAGGTCCCTCTGTCTCCAGAGAGATAACGCCATGGAAGAAGTCAACTGCTGGAAGGAGTTTTTTCACCTGTCCCACACTCAGAATACAACTCTGCTCCAACCAGTACCACTACTGGAACTGGAATCAGCCTTCTTTTCATCAGAAGATTCTGAACCACCACATGAACCTTTTTTCCCCATCCTCCAGTGCCCAAAAGACCTGTACCAGTTTAAGACCAAACTCCACCTCATCTAACCTGGAGCCATTGATACCCTATGACATGGGGGCCTTCCAGGATCACCTATTGAGCCCTCCTACTAGCCATTTGGGGGGCCTTGGGACCAGAGTTAATCTAATATGCTAAGGATTCACCCTTTGCCTCTCCTCTAAGACAATGCTCAGATCTGCCCCTGGATCTGACAAAAGAGGAGGATGAACATTATGCGCCAGAGCCAGCAATTCCACTGGAACCAGTGAGACTGTTGTCTTCATCTCTGGATGAAGCAGTGATTCTTACTTCTATGATGATACACCACTTATCCTCACAGGGAGTTGATGAAACACCAAAAAAATCTGTTCTCATTGCCACAAAATGTCTGGACTTAATCAGGGCCACCTTGAATTTTTATCACTGCAAAAGCATAAGCATACCAGACCAAGGACAGGTTCCAGACCATAAACAATATCATAGTTCAGATCACAAGCAACCCTTGAGTACTGATCAGCACATGGCTCTCTCCTAGGTCACATAGTCTCATCACCCCATTCACAAAACTCCACTTTCACTGCCTTCAAATGTGGCTGCAGTTGGTATACTCAGCAATCTGCCACTCCACGAAACTCATGGTAACAGTTCTGACCAAGACAGCACTTTCTCTGCTATGGTGGACAAATCCTCATCAGGTATGCCTGGATGTTTCCTTTCTCTCTTCCTATCTGGACAGGACCTTTATTACAGACACATCTCTATTAGGTTGGGGAGCCCACATGAACACAACTGGCAGAACCTGGATGTCTCAAGAGATCAGGCTGCGTGCCAATATCTTGGAGTTACAAGCTATGCTGAAGGAATGTGAGTACTTTCTCACTCATCATGTCCTTATAATGTCAGACATTGATAGTCTTCTACATAAACAAGCAGAGATGAATGAGATCCATTTCCCTGTGTGCAAAAGCAGTCAGCCTCTGGAACTGGTGTATCACCAATCTCATCACTCTATAGGCAGTCTATCTTCTAGGGAAGCAAAATGTACTTGCAGACTCCCTCAGCAGACATTTCACAATCGACCTCAGCTGACAACTCCATGACTTGATAGTTTGCAATATTTTCAATCTGTGATGAACCCCAACCAGAGATCTGTTCACTTCTCAAACAGAGAGGAAATATACCACATGTTGCTCAAGAGGACCTCTAGATTGCCATTCTCCTTCCTTGGTCAAAACACTTCAAGTAAGCCTCCCTGCTGTTACCACTCCTGTCATAAGTTCTATGCAAAATCCAGCAGGACAGAGCACAGGTCATCCTGGCAGAGCATGTCATTCCGACTACCAATCATCCTCCCAGTATTTCCCAGGCTGCTGACCCAGTGGAACAGCAAGATCAAGCATCCTGATCTGCATCTACTCCATCTTGGTATTTGGATGGGCATTGTCCTTAGAATTTTCATGCTCCACAGCCATGTGAGACTTCTTTTCTAACAGTAAAAAAGAACTCTACTGGAAGATGTTACCTATCTAAATGGAAGTGCTTTTCTTCTTGGGCACATCAAAGGCATTCTCCCAGAAACTGCAGATATCCCTCTCATCTTGGAATATATCCTCCCTTTGAAGACATCAGGTTTGCCCATTGACTCCTTGTGAGTCCACTTGGTGGCAATCAATGCATACCATCCACCTTCTCAGGGCTATTCAGTCTTTGCACTTCTACTGACAAACAGATTCTGGAAAGGCCTATTCAGAATCTTCCCTCCTATTCAGAAATCTACTCCCCAGTGGGGTTTGAACATTGTTCTCTCAGTACTAACAAGGCCCCCTTTGAACCTTTTAGCTTTTTTCATGAAAGCTGCTTTGGGCTTTTACCTGTGGACAGCAAAACCAATCAGGAAATCCACGAGACTATTAGTCAGGATAGCAGAAAGAATCAGGGGGCATGCCGGCGCAACTCAGAATCTTCAAATAGATCTATGGCTGCAGTCTACTCTATCAATTATCAAACTTTCCCTGCCCTCTCCTTCCCTGGCTCATTCCACCAGAGCACAAGCAACAACTATTTGGCATCATATCAGGAGGTACCCCTCAACATCAGTAAAGCAGCCACATGGGGATCCATTCACACATTTGTGAGACATTATGCCTTGTTGCAGTACTCCTCTGCTGACTTCCCCTTTGGGACAGCTGTCCTCCATTCAGCTTATCCTCTACCTCATCCACCTTTCTCTTACTTAAGTACAGCTTGTCAAATACCCACTGTGGAATACAAGAGGGACCATCACTTGAAGAGGAGGTTACTGATCTATGACTGAAAGTGATAGGGACCACGTATTTTGAGGAACTATTCCACTAATTGCCCTCTTTCCCCTCTGCTTTAGATCTTATCTGATTCATAATAGAAAGGTGGTAGGTCTGCCCTGCCCTTTATCTCCTTGGACCAAAGCAAGAAGTGATCCTGAGTGCATGCATAGACCAACCAACACTATTTTCACATTCTCTGGCTCTGGGCACATGTTGCACACATGTAACCCACAATGGACTACAGATAGTGATGGTACATCTCGAATCTCCAGTTACAGGAAAGTAACTTCCTCTTTTTCTTCTGTTTAAAAAAAAAAACTTTTGGGGTTCTTTGTATTTGCTTTTTGGCTTCTGAGCCTTAAGGACTCACTCACTTCATATTTTTCAAGCTTTTCCCTACAACCATGAGGACTCAAAAATTACTCTAAAAAATTAAAGCTGAGATTTGCATGCAATCTCTCACCAAATAGCATGAGATTCACAATACTATCTAGACAGCTGGCCACATTGTGGTTAACCGGGGATTTACCCAAGGTTATGCAAGAAATCTGGGGCAGAACCTGTAAAAGATCCAGATAACCTGAGGTCCCATCCTGTGCTTTAGTCTACAATGACTCCTAGGGCCTGAATAAAAACCCATCTAAGTAAATGGAAATCTCCTGGTTCTTCCTCCCTGTAGTGACCCCTAGCATCATTAAAAATATTGTGATTAACCAGGCCCTGCTAAGTTCACCGTAAAATTTAACTTTTACAAGAACTCCTTTCTGTTCAATAGGGTGAAATACTGTTTTTAAGCAATTACATAATAAACTTATTAGGATTAAGGGTAAATGTCATAAAGTCCTGGCAGGTATCAATGAAACTACTGCATATCATCACTTTAAATATAAGCTTTCAAGAAAAAGAATGATCTACTTATCAAGCCACAGTGAAAAGCCACCAACAGCAGAAAATAACAGCCTCGGCATGCACATAGAAGAAGTGGGAATAGAGCCCTACAGTGCTTTTCTTTCTGCTGTTACTCCTGCTGCATACCATACCAAAGAGATCCCCAAAGAATTCTCTGACAAGTTTATCCATTCATCGATCAGTTCTACCTCCTGGTAGTGAGAGTAATCAGTCACTAACAGGATGGGTTTTGTCAGTCTGTTAGCAGTGCAGGGTCTCAGAGTCAGTGAGTCTTGCAGATAAGCTTAAAAAGGCAGGAAAAAACACAGCAGTAATCATGTCAGCCTGTCACATACCCAGCTCTCACTCAAAACAACAAAAACCAAGATGGTCAAAGCTGACTGACCCAAAAACTCTTTCCTGAAATTGTTTTGTAAGTAGCCTGACAGTTATGGGCAGAATCTGCTTTAATGGAAGAAAACCAATTCAGAAGGATGAACAATGCAGGAAGAAAATTATCATGTGAGGAGTTTATGCATGAACCTAACACGTTCTTTCTTCATATAATTATCAGTGTGGGTGGAGGAAGCACATGAAGATTTCATTCAAATTAAGATAAAAGGACAGCAGTAGTAAAAATAGGGCACTGAAAGACCCCCAGGTTGCCAGTCAATTTTCAGTAGTAACCTTAACGAAGGTTATTATGGATTCTGTGCCTCATCTAAGATTTTACTTTCAGATCTTATGCAAGGCTTTCAGTTTTACCTTTTTTTACTAGTGAAACTTTTTTTGTGCTGATAAGTGTCGCGACACATTATTATTCAGGTTTATCACATGATTAAATAGCATCTGTGGTTGAATCTCATAAAACATTTATTAAGAAAAGTAAAGTATACAGCACCTAAAATATTTTTGGCATGACATTATTTAAGAGCAAAAATATTTTTATGTGACCTGGTGACCAAGTTTTCAGTAAATTGTTTGTGACTTTGTTTTTCCTTCTATAGGAAGGGAATAATCTTACTGTTAGGAATTTAAACTAGTATTTGATCTTTTATCATCTCTTCAAGGTCCCATTACATTGGACATGTATTAAACATTGCATTGTACTAACTCCATCCTCATTACAAAAAGATGCTCCAATAAAAAAAAGGTTGTAATCTGGGCAGCAGTGTAATAAAGTCTATTAACATCATCCACAGGTGGAACTCATGTGGTCTTAAAGTGTTTTGTGCTATGTTACATACTTGCCAAAGCAAATGCAGGATTGGACCCTATATGAAAATATGGATCAGTTAACATACCATTGAAATGCAGTCAGTTGTAGGATGACAAATATTTAAGGGTTTGATTCTGTACCTAATGAAGTCTAAGATCAAATGATGCAGGATCACCCTGTATAACCGCAAGGTTCAGACCTTGGAAAAAGTCCTAATCTTACATCCAATGTGCTGTGTACAAACTTTTTTCCTTATTTATGCAAGTGGTCTCAGATGATAATTGGGGGGAAAAGATTGCAGGATGAGGTTTCAGATTTGGAGAAGGCAGGAAGTAAAGAACAGTGCTGTACCTAATTGAAACTGCAAAAAAATCAGTAGCTGATTAAAAGATAGGAACAAATGGTTAGTTTTCAGAATGGCGAAAGGTAAATAATGGTATCCCCCCGGGGTCTGTACTAGGACCAATACTGTTCAACATATTCATAATGATCTGGAAAAAGAGGAAAACAGAGAAGTGGCAAAATTTGCAAATGATACAAAACTACCCAAGAAAGTTAAGTCCAAAGCAGACTGCGAAGAGTTACAAAGGGATCTCACAAAACTGGCTGAATGGGCAACAAAATGGCAGATGAAATTCAATATTGATAAATGCAAAGTCATGAACGTGAGAAAACATAATCCCAATTATACATATAAAATGATGGAGTCTAAATTAGCTGTTACCACTCACAAAATAGATCTTGGAGTCATTGTGGATCGTTCTCTGAAACCATCCACTCAATGTGCAGCAGCAGTCAAAAAAGCGAACAGAATGTTGGGAATCTTTAAGAAAGGAATAGAAAATAAGACAGAAAATATCATATTGTCTTTATATAAATCCCTGGTATGCCCACATCTAGAATATCGCGTGCAGATCTGCTCAACCCATCTCAAAAAAAAAAAAAAAAGATATACTGGAAAAGGTACAGAGAAGGGCAACACATTTTTTTAAGTGTATGGAAAAACTTCCATATGAGGAGAGATTAATAAGAATGGGACTCTTTAGCTTGGAAAATAGACCACTAAGGGGGGATATGATAGAGGTCTATAAAATCATGACGGGTTTGGAGAAAGTACATAAGGAAGTATTATTAACTCCTTCTCATAACACAAGAATTAGGGGTCACCAAATGAAATTAATTGGCAGCAGGTTTAAGACCAAAAAAAAGGAAATATTTCTTCACACAACATAGAGTCAACCTGTGGAACTCTTTTGCCAGAGGATGTTGTGAAGGCCAAGACTATAACAGGGTTCAAAAAAGAACTGGATAAGTTCATGGAGGATAGATCCATCAGTGGCTATCAGCTAGGTTGGGCAAGGGTGCAAAACCATGCTCCGAAGTATCCCTATCCTTTGTTTGCAAGAAGCTGGAAATGGGCCACAGGTCATGGATCACTTGGTGGCTACCTGTTCTGTTCATTCCCTCTGGGTCACCTGGCATTGGCTCCTGTTGGAAGACAGGATACTGGGCTAGACAAACCATTGGTATGGCCCAATATGGCCGTTCTTATGTTGTTAAGAAAATGTAGGTATGACAATTGTAGTAATTGGATCTAGTACAGACTGCAAGAAAATCTTGCTTATTTATCATATACTGTAGGTGTAAAATATAATTGATACTTTTTTTTTCTCCTTTGGCCATCTTCCCATACATTGTGTAGCAAGCATTTTCCAAGCAGCATAGGCCAGTGTGGCTACTGAGAGTCAAAGGACTTGGGTTCTATTCCTGGCAAGTTATTCACCTCTCCATATCGGTTTCCTTGTCTGTAAAAGGGGGATAATGATAATGACTTTTTTTTTTTGAAAAGTACTTCGAGAATGAGGGAAGTTCTATAGAAGAGCTAAGTATTAATATTATCTTTAATATCTTGCATATGAAACAGAGCTCACCAGATCATATAATGAATACAAATATTCTGGCATAGTGTAAGTATTGATATGCAGTGCAACACAAAATACATAGTTTACAATCATGAATAAAGAGGTCTTGTAAATGCTCCAGCATGGACTAACTGGGACCTTCAGGTGTATCAACAGAAATAATATTACAGGACTTGAATTACAGGAGCCATTTTCTCCTTGCTATTTATATGCAGTGTAATCACTGTGACAAACCACAAAGGTAAGTATACACATATTCAAGGCCAGTGTACGCAACTTAATGGAAAACACATACATATGTGCCTCTTGTGGAGGCATAGAAAGAGGCATTCTCCCAGATAAGCCATTCCTCCCCTACCACCAAACCTTCTCTTTGACAAACTGCTGGGAAAGTGAAGGACCCTACACTGTGACTTGAAGACCAGCAGACTAAGGCTCTGTTAGACAAGCCAAGGGAGTTAATTAGAGTCAAGAATCCTCCATTTAGAATGTCTTGACAAGAGCTCACCAATTATTAAATCTAAGATGTGTGAGCATGAGTACCTTGCTGACCTTAACAGGACATATATAGGGAGGTGAAACATTTGATGGTCATATAGGTCATTACACATCAAAGTCAATACCTTGAATGACATCCAGAAGTGAATAGCCAGGTACTGCAGTTCCAGGAGAACTGTTATTTTGTACTTCCCTTTTAGTTACCAGCTCCAAATAGGCAGCCACATTCTGCACTAGCAATAAATATCAGTGTTCCTCAAGCGTACCCCCAAATGATCACAGTTGTAGATAGTTCTGGAAACTAACAGTGCCCTATCAGTCTGGCACTTTTTACTGCTTTAATGTGGTTGTAGAAAACATTTTCAAAATATAGCCCGTTTGTGCATAAAAAACCATTTGTGAATGTGATTGTTGAGTATTGTCACTCGTAAACGCAAACAATATAATTTTCACATGCAAAGGCCATTTACTCATGTAGGTGGAGTGCAAGTGGGGTGGCAAATTGAGGGTAAATGATGACTGCAGTTGATATTACATTTATAATCCTGTCATTCAGTTTGCATTGTACTGGTGTTAATACACTCTCTGTTAGATATAAATGTTGGGACATCAACTGACAATTACTAACGGTGTTTGATTGGACCAGAGCAGAGGTCTAGTATTTACATAATGTGCTATCAGGCAAGGGATCCTCATTTAGGATTCAAGCCTGATGCCATGGAAATGGAGGTTTGGGGCGGAGTGTGCAGTGAGTTATCATGGAAGGACAGCACTCTACACCTTCTTTTATTAATTTCTCTCTGACTGTGGATTGACATTGCTGGGATCTTCTGGGAAATGTGTACTCTGTTGAAAGTAAGGTCAACCCCACATAAGGTAGACATGGTATGTGAAATAAAAGGGGAATATGTTGGGAGTGGAGGACGCTTGGGGTTTCAAAAAGGGCTTTGAGTAATCTGCAGGGTCAAACAAAGCAAAAATCATCAAATCAGTACAGTTTGATTGTAGCTTTTGCCCTGTGTTTGATGCTATTTATTATTCTGTTCCAAAAGTTTTTATCTTTTTTTTTTAAAAAAAATCTTCAGCAGTGGTCTAAGCTGCCCATTTGCTAAAAGCTACCCATATTTATCTACCTCTGTTTACTGTCATTAATAGTAATTCTTGAAATGATGTAGTTGATATATAACCTCTCTCATAAACACACACTTTTTCTGAACTTAAACACTTATTAAAAACCAAAAGGCTATAATTTAATACTGCAGAAGATAGGTTGTGAGGAAAAGGTATTTAGATATTTTAGAAAAGCTCATGAAAAGATGTTTTATTTTGCTCTTTATAAAATAATTCAAGCATACTTTCATTTGTTTTCCCTTTCTTTCTAGTAGCATACACTGTAGCAAGTGCAACCCCACAGTTAGAGGCGAAGAGAGACATTGTGTGACTCCAGTGCCATTCTAGAACAAGAATAATAGAATGAAAACTTAGAATTCCGTTTTCTCATAATAACAAACATCCACTTATCTCACTACAATAAGCTTATGAATTCTTTGCTGCACATGTGGAAGGTACATGACTCTGGAGAGCATTCAATCTAAAGCTGTCTACTTTCCACTTATTAAATTTAGAAATAAACTCTGTGTAAAGGTTTCAGTTTCAACTGAGAAATTATTCTTCACTTCCTTCTTTTTTTGCCTCTGCATATAAGAGTATTGATATTACAGGTGCAGATGGCCTCCGTGTTCCATCAGAGGTGGTTGTAGTTCTGGCATGGTGTGATATTCCCCTTACACAGAAAATCTTAAGATGGAAGGCACTATTGATTAGATTTAGAGCTGGAACTTTGTGCCTCATCTCTGAATGCATTTGCTAAGGAGTGTTGATAATGTTGTTCATTCTAGGTTAGCACATTAGCTCTTTCAGCCCCACATTCAAGCAATGGTGAAACAGAAGTATAGTTACATAGAACTTCCTTCTGCCAGCCTTCTCTAATGGGATTTGCCCTTTTCTTCCCACAATGAGGCCCATAAACAAGAAAAAATTGTTGCCTACTATAGATTGGGAGTTACATTACAGTAACTTGTTCATCAGAATTAGAGTAGTTAGAGACTACTATATTATTCCAGTGTCAATTAACACTGCTAACCAGCTATTAGAATTTCCATTATAACCTCAGTTTTTCAGGTGTCTATAACTCTCTGGGAAAGACGCGCTCAGGGATGACATTTAGCATAGAAAGACTCAGCAAGGGAGTGATTTTTTTTTTTTTACAAGAGTTAAGCAAATAAAAGAATAATATCTTCAGTTTCATGTGGTGGGTTGTTTTTCCACTTTATTTTTCTTCGGGTCACTGCACTTCTCCAACCTGGCATGGTTGTCTTGTTTAACATAAAGGATATTTTGCAATTAATGAAGAATTTTGAAATGCTCATGCTGATGAGTCACATCTGAAGTATGCAAGCATAAAGCTACTGAACATGCACGATTGATGGAATTCTACTACAGGTTCACTAGAGCTACACTGCCAGGGACTCCCATGTGGTTAGAGCAGCTCCTTGGGACCATGTGGAAGCTCAGCAGAAAAGCAAATAAATCTTGGGTCTGTTTTATCTTTTTGTCTAATTTCTATGGAGCCAGAGAGAGATGATGTACATTGTTCCCCCAGCCCTTATGGCTTGTTTTCTTGGCCCTCCCTAACTCCTACTAATTCAATGGGAAAAAAGAGCCTGGAAATTTTCATTTGAACTTCAAAGTGACTTTCAATTTGACCATATTTATGACCTCTTTGAGTTGGTTTCTATGCATATTTGAGAACTCAGAATTTACTAGCACGGATGCTCATGAGAAGCAAATGTTAATGTTTAATATTCCCCAAAAGGCAATTTCAAATTAAACTATATCTTCAAATATAATTTGTAATTCCCACTGAAGAAATTCATGGACAATTATGAACAAAGGAATTTAAGAATATGGGGCCCTGAAAAAGAGGTGAAAATTTGCCTATTGAATTATTTGTTGTGAGGTTTTTCATCAGCCCTAGTAATTGCCTGACATTTCTTTTAGATATTACTTTCTATCCTATAGTTAAATAGCTGCTGCCTTCCACTCTAGTGGAGGCTGCATTTCAGTGGTGAGTGAAATGGTCCTTGTATATAAGCCTCATCCTCTCTGAGTGCTGTTGTGAGACTTGGTAAAATTCAGTTTTGTAAAGCATTCAAAAATGCTTACATAAAAGGCATTCTGAACATATGCATAATATTTGTATTATGTTTCTGCATCCTTTATGCATGCACACAAACTCCATAAAGAAGAAAGGAAAGAAACAGAGTGATTGCATCATCAGCAACCATCTAATCACTTTCTACTGCTGCAAAAGCACTTCTGTTCCCTTATGACTTTGTGTGTTGGCTCTCTCAGGCTGTCTCACTGGTATTTCTTCTAATGCTACTGGTTGAGTCAGCACTGGGGTTTAGTCTCTCTGATGTCAACTGCTGTAGCTCCTCCTAAGTCCACCTAAGAAGTATTTTATATTTGTGCCACCAGACTCTGCTTCAATTAAGGACTTCAGGCAGAGGACACTGGTGACTCTCTGCCTCAAAGGATTGCAGGATACCAGAGGAGAGGGCATAGACATTTCCCTTTGGAGCACTCTCCTCTTCTTGGACAGCCTGGTCAATATTTATGTCGCTGATGCCTGGTTTTCCAAACACACCTCTCCTCTAAAGGCAACAACTTGGTTGGAGTGATTTGTTGAGTTGATTGGCCATTTCTGTCATCCTGCAGAAGGGCCACTGGTATACATGCTGTGTCCTTCCACTGCAGCAGATGGTTTTTTTGTTTGTTTGTTTGTTCTTTTTTTGCATTTTAGATTTATTCCCATTTGTTTTCAATATAAAATAAGGAAAAAATATATACTTGAATCTCAAAATAGAAAGCAACAGCATAAATAGAGATTGTTAGCTAACATTGGTGATTTTGTTCTATACGTTACTGTGTCTTGGCAAGAGTATTGCTTACCATATCTCCCCACTCCAAGGAGTAAGGGGATATAAGGCATGTCCCTACTTCTCTGTATTGGTGGCCCAGATAGCCAGACACAGTGAAGCTGGGGAAACAGGTACCTCCTGTCTACTACTTCCCTTCCACCTCAACACCACCCCCACATTGGCTGGGAGTGGTCAGGCAGGGGCATGGAATGGGCAGAGCCAAGACTCTGCCCCCCAGTCCATAAAGCAGCAGAGCTGAAACAACATGGAGAGGAAAGTAATGTGTTCCTGAAAGACGGTTTACTGTTTCCTGGAGCAAGTAGGGAACCAGAGAACTATGAGTCTCAGTCACAATTTGTTTCCTTCTGCAGGAATACAATGACACACTACCTTCTATTCAGTGGCCAGATTTCATGGTTATAATCCATGAAAAAGAGTCCCTTCTCTCTCTCTCCAAACACTGTTATTTATGAGTCTAACGTAGTGCTGATCACTTGCATATTGAGTAAGTCAGTGAGTGGAATTTACCATTCAAACATCAGCTTCAACCTTCAACCAAAATCTGAATGAGATTTGTTCCACCCAAAGAATGCAGTTTTTGCTAGTGTAGAAAAACCTTGCAAAAGTTCAAATTAAAAAAAAAAAATCCATCCCTTTTATCAAATCCAAATCAGTGGTAAATGATGCTGCTTATTTTGAGCTATGTAGTTTTGAGCTGTGCATCTAATTCATTCATCTAGTTCATTGACACATGAATAATCATCAGTTTAGGGAGATAAAATCCCCTCTATTGGGCAAGGCGAACAGTCCAGGGCAATATGATCTATAGTAAAATTGGGCAGACAGGTTATTTAAACATCTCAGGTATTCATGAACACGTGCTTTCAAGGGTAAGCGTATCTATAAAGAAAAAAAATAACCTCTGCTTTGAATTATAATAGCAATCTATTCTCGGTTTATGAACAGGTTTATGGCTATAAGAATACTTTTAAATGCTTACTCAGTCTCAGATTCTGGGTTGAGACCCCATGTTTTTATGTTGAAAGATTGAGAAACTGCCAGAACAAAGGACTGAAATGAGTTTTGTTTTCCTATTTCTGAGACTCATGAATGACGTGATGTTATCAGCAGAGATAATAACACCTTTAAGTGGCTTGGAATGTATTCAGTTCACAAAATCATATGGGAAGATTGACGGCATCTTAAACAGCTGCAGTCAGTGAGGATGTGGCTGGAGTATTGACAGGAGTGATTTTTTGAGTAACTTAACTTAAGTTAAGTGCTTAAGTTTCCTGAAGCATACATTGCCTGCCGTGTGCGCTTACAGTATATTGCCACCCTTCTATGTCACCGAAGAGCTGCACTTCTTTTCATAAGCAGGATCGATAGGATTAGAGGATTTGCACTCAAAGCTTGCCTGTGGCTTCTTGTTAAGCATGGAGTGTGCTTTATAGCTATCTTTACTGGCTTTTTGCACCATTCCATGTATTAATCACGTAAGAATCTCCATACTGATTTTTGGCTATTTTTTCTATAGGTACATTTAATAAATAAATTAATAATACATTTTAAAAATTACACTAAAATTGTCACAAACAGAAGCCAAAAGTTAGGCTCCAGAATCTAAATAAAGAAGCCAGATCTTCAAAACTGCTAAGCACCCTTTGATTTGAATGGAAGCTGCGGTGTGTCCAGCACTTTTGTAAATGTAGTGGGGTTGTGTGTGCATGACTATACTGAATAATTCGTATTGTGTTTCCGTTACAGTTGGTGTACATGGGAGCTGTATTTAAGCATAATGCCATTACATGGAAATGTTTGGATCACCTTATCACCTATTAATTTAAGGAACATGTAGATTGAAGTCCCATGCAAACAAGTTTTCTAGCTTGTTTGCTTTCTGTTGGCATTTAAGTTCCACTTAAGATGCATTTGTTAAAAAATCTCTCTCCTCTATTGCAAATAGAAACATTTATAATAACTTTAAAGCTACTCAACCAAAACTCCCGCAAACTTTGATCAACTTTCAGGGCTTGTCTGCACTACAAAGTTAAGTCGACTTACTTTATGCTGACGTACATAATTAAATCACTATTTCATCACTATGCTCCTTGTGTTGGCTGAGTAGATCCATTATAGTAGCTCTTGCATTGACACAGAGAGCAGTGCTCTGTGGGTAGCTATCTCATTGTGCAACTTGCCACCCTATACTGCACAGTGTTTTGCAAATGATTTGCAATGCCTTATAGGGGCAAGTTCAGTGTGCCATGATGCAGTTTTCTCCATCCCATCATTCTGTAGGCATCCTAGTATTTTTTGCGCCACTTTTCAACATCCTCTGTAGCCTGTGTGCTTGCTACCTTTGTCAGAAAACATGGATCCTGCACTGTTCTCCATTAATGTGCTGAATGCTATTAACACCACATGCTTGATCCTGCAGTATTTCCTGAGCTGTGAATCTGATGATGATGACTTGGTGTCTTCCTTGCTGTGTGCCATGGAAAGAAACAATTCAAGATTACTGTTGGCATTCATGGAGCATCTGCACATGGTGGACCATCGGCTCTGGGTTCAAGAAACAAGAACTGACTGGTGGGATTGCATCATTTTGCAGGTATGTGATGACAAGCAATGGTTGTAGAGCTCTCCCTTGGGCTGCTGTGCCTTGGGTGCTGCTGGAGAGTATAGTTGGGTCCTGGAATGCAGTCTTCTATGGGCTGCAGGGGGAGGTGAGCACAGATGTGCTCATCCTGAAGTTCCATCAGAGACTGCAGCATGTCTGTTTGCTCCCTCAGCGGCACTGTCACCTCTTGCTGCCAGTATTTCCGATTGATTTCTGCCCTCTACTCACAACATGAAGCATTAGAGGCTTGCAGGACCTCTTGGAACACATCTTCCTTAGTCCTCTTATTTCTCCTTCTTATCTGGGTGAGCCACTCTGCTGATGTGCTTGAAGAAACCCTCAAGGCTGCATCTGCAACTGCTAAAGAAACAATGGACAGAGCTACTATTATAATTGCACTTACATCCCTTGATTCAAACAAGGTACAAGCACAACTTTCTCACTTGCCTTGGGAGTCATAGAGCATGGTGGCAGCCTCAGCTATGGTGTATATGGCCCAATGGGAAGGAAGTGAGTTGGGATAACAGGGAGGGGTAGCACTGGGGTATCAGTACAAGTGCATAAGGGCAGGGCCGACTTTAGGCCGATTCCCCCGAATTGGGCCCCGCGGCTAAGAGGGCCCCATGCCCAGACAGACAGCGGCAAGCCCATAGACCCGCTCCCCCGGCCAGAGCACCGAGTGGAGTGCTGCAAGCCTGTGGCCCTGCTACCCCAGCCGGAGCCCAGCAACCCTGCAACCCGCTTCGCCAGTGGAGCATGGCAAGTCCCACAGCCCCACTCCCCCGTCCGGAGCATGGCAAGCCTCGCCGTCCCCTTGCTCCGGCTGGAGAGCGGGCAGACAACCTTAAACACACGGCCCTGCTCCCCGGACCAGAGGGCGGCAAGGCCACGGCCCCACTCTCCCAGCTGGAGCATGGCAATCCAAGGTGCCGCCGAAGACTCGAAGTGCTGCCCGGCGAGTACAAGCCCTACGAATTGGGCCCTGCACTTGCTAAAGCCATCCCTGTATAAGGGTATTGTGCTGAATACTGGCACCATTTTACACAGGTCACCCATAGTGATTGTACCTGATATCTCACTTCTGAGGGGAACCGAGGCTACAAGAGAGCAGCTTCTGCATGCATCTGGCTGCAGACTGGGTCCGTATGCTGCTAGCCTGGATACTGCAATGGTGCCGGCTGAAGTAATTGCTGAGTGGCAAGGCAAAGTGTCCTACCACAGGGGAAGAAACAAGGCAGCCCTCCCAAGAAACCTTCAACCGAGGATTGCAGATTACCTCCAGGAAAGTTCTCTAGATATCTATGGAGGATTCATGGGATATTCCACTGTGCATAATCAAACTATTCTGCAGGGCCCCCTCTGCCTAGATGTACAAGGGAATGAGAAGCAGAGGGCAACAATACCTGTATTAGTTATTTCCCTAACTCTTCTAGCCTGATTAAAAAAGTAGAACATGAGCAGAGGTGTCCTTGCAGTATTGAATCAAGCTGAGCATTACCAGAAGTTCCCTCTGCTGTATCAGGCTTGGCAGAGCTGTACTCCTGGGAGTGGCCAGACTGCTTAGGAATCCAAAAGAAGTCCTGGGTTATCACACCACTGGATCTCCCTGTCACCTGCTCCTCATTCTCAGGGTCCATTCCAGTAGTGTGTGACTCCAGCCTCCCTCCTCCCCCTCACACCCCAAAGTATCCACAATGGCTCTTGGTGGTAGAAGTGGGGTCGCCATTGAGGATGGCATGTAGCTCCTTGTAGACGCCTGCAGCTCTGCATCAGAGCAACTGTTGGCCTTCCTCACCTTCTGGAACACCTGCTACAATGCCTTGATTTTTATGTGGCCATCTGGAAAAGGTAGATGTTTGATCTGAAGGGACAGGTATAGAAACAGGGGCTATTGGGAAGGAGAGATGAAAAGGGCAGGGGCTGGCACAGAAGGGGTCTAAGGTAGAACTAACATAACCAGGGACACTCAGGTGATAGAGCCTTGGGGGGAACTTGTGGGAGAGGGTGTCTAGGAGAGGTAGAAGGAAGAGAGATGAAGATGGAACAATTAGAAGGGGATCTCCCCAGGGAGGAGAGCTGAGTGACTTTGGGTAGTGATCGCTTGGGGCTTTCAGAGAGTAAAGGAGAGGTGAAAATTAGGGGCTTGTGAAGAAATGGAAAGGGGAGAAATGGGGTAGGGAGATGAGATTTGGGAAGAGGGTATTTGGGAGAGAGAAGTGCTTGTGGGAGTGGGAAGAGAGACTGTGGGGTGGTGGGGGAGGGAGGAGGAAGACTAAGAGGCAGTGGCATAGACGGGAACTTACTTTGCTGGAGGCCTCTGGCTAGTTAGACCTCCTGAAGCACTTGGAAATTTGTTTCCACCTAACTCTGTAGGCAAAAGTACTTAACTCCCAACAATCAAACCTTACAGTATAGGAAGATACCTGCATAGGGTCACCATCCTAGAGCACAATTCCTGGCATGGGGTGGCCCTGCATGTGCCCCCTCACCCTCTGTTTCTCCTTCTCAGAGCTCCTTAGGAACAGTTCTCCAACACAGACTGGAATATGTGATGGATTAATTTATTAATACAGGCCTCATATCACAAAATAACGGTCAATACCATCATTCAAAAGGTTCTGGCTTTGCTGCTTTCTTTGACTCTAGGCTCTTCCTCTGTCTCAAGATTCCTTCAGACTATAGGGCTCTTGGGCTTGCTCCTAGAGTCTCCTACTAGAATTCAAAAGCTCAAAAGAAACAATAACACAAACAATATCCACTCATACTTGGCTTAACAAGACTCTCACAGCTCTTCTGTGCTTTTCCCAGCTTCCTGCCCCTCATATAGGACAGTATCCATAGGGCCACTGTCCTGGGCCTTACTCTTGTGCCAGAGTCCTCCCTCAGGCAGTGAGAGCCCCACATCTATTCTCTGCCTTTTTCTTGATTGATTGATTGATTGATTCACCGAATCTCCTTCCCTCTGGGGTCCATGTGTCTTCTCCTAAGCCCACCTGAAATTAAGTTGACCAGTCACAGTTGCACTGGCTTCTTCCCTCTTAAAGGACCAATGCCACCCTGTGAGAATATTCTTGTGTACTGTTTTTTGAGTACTTTGTCAATACTTTGGCCTGATGGAACACATACAATTATGGTATTTTGCAGTATTTACATTTTCCACCTTCCCATGTTGATTCAAAACAGATTTTCAATGAAGATTGAAATACAGATGCAAGACTGTATAGCAAATGTAGAACAGCCACTATTTTAAAAGATAAATGGTGGATGTGTTTTGTGCAGAAGTGTGGACAACCATTAATTGTCTCTAGCACCCTATCTTGAACCTCTAACATAGTTTCAAATAAAATGTAGTGAACAAGAACCCCTTCACACAACAATAGTGCTTCAGAGCATTGACATTACTGAATAGGACTCAATGTCATGTTTATCCTTCAACTTAACTTATAGCAAACTCTTAACAAAAATACTTCCTTGTTTTCCCCTGCCAAAGGGAGGCATTTTTATTGACCAAATGATAATCATGGGTAAATAAGGGATGCAGACATCTCATTCTCAGATTGTGCAAGAGGAACATCGTTAGCATTGTCACTGTACCTTCTGTCGCTATATGTCATGCTCTGTCATTGACAAATCTCATGCTTTTATTGAATAAAAGTCAAGGTATTAAGCTCTCTGGCATATCCTGAAATGGTTTCAAGGTGTAATATGTTCTCTTTTTGTTTATTTTTACTTTAGCAATTGGGATCATGAAACATGTCAGCTTCCACCTCTGAAAACTACTATGGGCCCAATTCAAAGTCAGTTGAAGATAATGGATAATACTTATTTCAGTTTTGAGTGTCATTTGTGAATATTTCCTGCTAAAAGAAAGTCAGCACACTGGAATAATTTTTTTTCCTACAAAGGGATAAAAAGAATTAAAAACAACCAAGTGACCACTTATATTAGTTCAAAGAGAAGTAAGAGAATTACTCCATTTCTAGAAAAAGCTAAAATGCTGCAAAATCTTAAGACAGAGAAAAAAAGAGGGAAAGAAACTTCAAAGAAAAATAGAGCTAAATTCCTCAATTAATGGACAAGACTGTTTCTCCCTGCTGAGAGAAAAAGAAGAATGGGTTGCTTAGATGGAAGTGATGTGCGTATGAAAATTTCCTATCTCTATCTGCTGGTAGGTCATATTACACAACTCCCGTAGGTCCTAATCCAGCAAAGCACTTAGACATCAGACTCATTTTCAGAACTAAATCAAATATTTTTTTTCTGATTTTTTTTTTTTTTAGTTTGCAGGCCCAACTGAAAAAAAAAATCACTTAGGCGCCCAGTTCTAATTATTCTAATTATAATATATTGATGGCAGCATGTAGGATGGTTTTGAGATGGAATGAATTTCCAATAAGTGGCAACAGCCAGAAAAATATGTCTTGAAGAAGGAGGAAGAGATAAAAGAGGACCTTGTATTCTTTTGAAGATGAAAGTAGAAAAAGACAGACAGGAAAAAAAAAGAATTATGAATGGGTCCAAGAAGGATCAGAGAGTAGAGTTGTACAAAGAGCTAAATTGTAAAAAGAACTTGAGCGATCTGAGCTTCTGCCTTGGCTTTATGAATTAGAACTGAGTATCGGCCTCAGATGAGTACATAGAGGAGAGTCCCAGTTCTCCCATAGGGCATGCAGGTGCCCCAAGAGACAGAGATCAGAATGGACAAGCAGAACTGGGACAGTTCGAAAATAAGAAATTCACATAGATGTGGAGGATTATAGGAATGTATGCAATGACTGGAAGAGCAACTGGGTCCTATCCAGACTCATCTCATCAAATCAGGAGAATGTGGAGTGGAGGAGGCTGCATCTGGAGGACAAAAACTGCAGATGACAGAGAAAATTTACACCTGGAGAGAGAGAAGTTCTCAGACTGGAATCAAGAGAGAGAAGACCGAGTCCAGCACCTCTGGCATGGGGAGGCAGAGTGAGAATGGAAGCGTCAGCATGAACTGGACCTTACATAATTAAGGAGCTAGGGACCTGGTGACTCAGTAAGCAGAAAGTATAGATACTAATTGGTTGTCCTAGTTGAAGGAGAGAGATATTGATGCCTATCTTATCACCTTTCAGAAGGCTTGTGACTTGAATTTGGTTTGCCTTCTGGATTGCCTATAGACGCACAAAGCCTTACACCTGAGGGGGTACACTCAGAGAGATCTGAGAAGGGACAGAAGACTGGGTATGGATCACTCCATAAATCGCCCTATTCTGTTCACTGTCTCTGAAGCATCATGCACTGATCAATGTCGGAAGACAGGATACTGGGCAAGATGGACTATTGGTCTGACCCATTCTTATGTTCTTAACTGTAACATGCATAATGGTGGAATGATTGCAACAAAAAGCTAATAATAAAAAGGCTTTTTTCTTGCCTATATTATATTGTTTTCAGAAAGATTTTTACTGAAAAGGGCTAGAAAAAGATGCTGTACCGCAGTATATTTGCCGTGGAACAGTTTATTAGATGGCTAATTAGATGAACTGCTAGGTCAGCTCAGGGTAAAATGTGTCAGAACTCATCTGAGTATTTGTTTAAGAATAAGCCTATTCTTTTATTAGAATGGAATAGAAAATGACTTCAAAAAGTGCTAGCTCTCACATTGGAAAATCAAGCTAAAAAAAAACTTCCTTATCATTATTGCTTTTGCTTGCAGATTTAAGGGTCAGATGTTAAATACCATAATATTGTCCAGATAGGAGACAGCCACATAATAAAATCTTTGGGAGCCCAGGAGCAAAAGGATCCTGCCTAGGACAGTTTTGTTGAAACTTAAAATATCTGCTGTAGTTGAATATTTGCTATTAGAAAACAGACAGGCTGCAATGGCTGAAATTGCAATAAAAATGGACATCGGTGCTAGCTCAGTGGAAACAAACATACTGGAAAAATTGGGCAAGAAAAAAAATCTTGGCTATATAGGTTCCCAGATATTTTCTAAAGGAAGCATTAAGAGGTGTGAAGTCATCTTCTGAAGTACTAAACTTTATCTGATGTTCAGTGTCTAGCATCCTGGAGTGGCTTCGTTACCGGAATTATTTAACTGAAAAATAGTCAATAGTCAAAGGGAGTCCAAGAAACTGTGGTCTAAATTTGTACCACACAACAAGAGAGATTTAGTTTAGATATTAGGAAAAACCTAAGGATAATTAAGCACTGGAACAGGTTACTAAGATAGGTTGCCGAATTTCCATTACTGGAGGATTTTGATATAGGCAAACACCTGTCAGGCATGATCTAGGTATACTTGGTCTGGCCTTGGCTTAGGGAGATAGACTAGGTGACCTTAGAGGTCACTTCCAGCTCTACAGTTCTATGATTTGAGGCCCACAATGATCATCTTTGGAACACTGTGTTGTCATTATTCTGTCTGATAATGACACAAGCGAAAAGGCGTAGAGAATACTAGAGTAATCTGCTAAAAATAAACAAACAACTTGAATAGTGCCTGGGTACAGTATGAAACATCCTCAGCACATGACTTATGGCAGCACACAAAGCCAAAGTAGCTCAGGCTATGGATAGATATATGGGTTTCCCAGTAAAGCTATCCAATGTTATAGGGAGCCAGACTTTGCTCTTATTTACACTGCTTAATCAAACTAATGGGATTGCTCTTTTGTAATTGACATCCAAATTGAGCCCTAGGTTTTCATTACAACAAACTTCACTAGTGAAACATGAACAGAGCGTGGAAATGTTCCTGAGAAATTTTGTTCCTGAAGTGCAGACTGATTGGAAAAAACAAAGAAACAAAACTTGACAGTTGTTCCATTCCTTATTAGGAAGCTCTTGTCCCTCTACTTCATCTTACTGCACCGCCCTCGGGGTCTAATACTGACACACAGTATATTTCTCCCTCTGTCAACTGATGAGTGTGCTCACCTTAGCTTGTCTTCTTAAGTGGTGTCTATTATTTAATTACAGCCTACAATATCCTTGTTTGGGGCCTATTCTGTGAGCTAGTGAAATCTAGTCGACTGGAAGTAGAACTAGGAGCCAGGAACTCCTGGTTCCAAACTCTTGGTCTGACACAGACTTGCTGCATGGCCATGGGCAAGTCTCTCAACATCCCTATGTCCTGCTGCCCTCACATCTAAAATAAGAAACATGCTAAATTAGTTTATATTTTCCAAGCACTGTTGAAATATTAGTTAGAACGTACTTTAAGTGCTAAGTTTAACTATACTGTATTTGGAATAACTTCCAAGAGAAAGGTATGTAAGAACAACGCCTGGGTACCAAATGTGTGAAATCTTTCCCCTGTTATGAAAACTGCTATAAACACCATTTAAAAACTTTCAAGGGCACCTTCAGTAGCGTTTCCCTGTTTTCTCCTCATACTTACCTGAGTGTTGAGGAAGTCAGTGGTACTATTCTATTGTCCTGTCTGCTGCTGATACTCTATACTTTTCTTTCCAGGAAACTTTTAGTGAGGAGTGTATCACTTTACAGAATCAAGAGCACATAGCAAATAGCACACAAAGTATAGTAGAAATGAATTGGCATTGGCAGGGAAGCACCTAGTGATCTCAACATTAAAACTGAGCTTGAAGAGGGGAATAACACTAATTACAAAGGGTGCATTTTTAATTTGAATGTTTTAATTAACTGGCTTCTTTGATGGGGAAGGACAGAGAAAGTAATTGAGGGCTATACAGAAGAAGCAGGACAGGGAGAGAAGGATGATGCTAAGGAAAACCATGGATTTCAAATCTGATTCTGGTATTCTCATTATATCCCTGCTGCTTTCACAAGAAGACACTGTAAACTTTTGCTTCTTTCAATTCCAAACCCATTGGCTTTGTTTTTCTGTCTTAATTTCTTTCACTCTTCAGAACTGAACACTATAAGTCTGCTTTGGAACTCACTGACACCAGATTTACACCAGTGTAACTCCACTGACTTCTGTAGAGTTTTGGGGCCTGGTCCTACTCCCACTAAGTTAGACTCCTGTGGTGCAGAATCCTGATGAATACTGATGTAACTGAGGGCAGAAGCAGACAATTTGGGGTGACTGGATTTCCCTGGGCTGTTCTACTGGAAGTGACTGGGAGTCCCTTTACATGAAACAATAGTAAACCTTAACATTCATACTGTTTTTCATTCGGAAAGCACTTCATGAGCATTGGGCAGGCCTTTCCCTTGCACAATTTCCATTGATATCAAAGGGCGGGGGGCAATCCCATATATAGAATACCATTAACTAATTAAGTTTCTGGCTATAGAAAGAAGTTAGGACAAGCATCTCTACTGTTCAGATCTTGCATCATGTCTTGCGCAATGAGCTGCATTGAAGTCAATAGGCTGCACATGGGCAAAATAAGTTGCCTGCCAACATCACTTTGTAGAACTAGTCCCTATAGGAGAGGGGTTTGTTTTGTTTATGTTGTAGTAACATGCAACTCACAGCTGGAAAATGATAGATTTCTATTTCCTTCATTTTAGAGATGACAAGATTCACAAGCTGGTTAGATATTACATCTCAAACTCTCTCTTTTCAAAGCAATCTCAAATTTGACTTGTGCAGCTTTGGCTGGATTTTTTTAAACAACCTAGGAGTGGGGGAGACCTTAGTGTTGGTGTTTCCCATATGCAGAATTGGAGTTGCTGGGGTAAAAAATGTGCATAGTGATAAAAATGGTTTGAAAGGTCCTAAAGGGAAGTGTGCATTGTTTTAAAGTCCTTTGGTTTTTAAGTTAGTGGATTTGTTTGGGTAATTCTGAGTGAATGTTCTTCTGTAAGCATCAGGGACTATTCAGTTTAATTGGCTTACAGCTGGTGCGGATGCTGCATTTTTCCTTAATATTTTTTGGAGGTTGCAATGAGAGGGGACAGTGCACTCAGCACTGTTTTGACTTCCTTTACTTTGTTTTATTCCATTTACATTTCATTCCCTTTTTTCATTTTTTTTTAAATTTTCCATCAACAGTAACAGGAATGGCTGAACCCTGCAAGCACTAGAGGCTGAATGGATTCCTGCTACAATAGCTCTGAACTGCTTTTTTCTCCCTTTTGTCACTTTCTAACTGAAGTCTCTGCTTTCTCTCCTTTTTTGGCCCATGTTCATGTTGTTCAACCTTTTCAAGGCACCAAAAATCCTAAAGTGAAGCCCATTTTGACGCAGGCATCCTTTACAAAGCTTTAATAATTTTGAGGGCCACATTTCAAGCTTGAGTGCCTACAGTTAGATTGGTCCTTGAGTCACTACTGCTTTGATTGCTGAGGGTGGGAGTCTAACGTACTGGACTTTAAATCAATCATAATTAGAAGCCCAGCATTGTAGAGTCAGAGAAAGTTGGAAACAGAAAGGAGCTGCTAGTATTACCTACTATAATTTATCCCCCATCAGAGCAGGATTCATCCTTACCTCTGAGGACAGCAATAGTCTGGGAGCTGGTTAAGAGCGCCATTTAAAAGCCACTTTATACCGCTGTCAGAAATCCTCTGTAAATGAGCCCTTCACAAACATGTTGGGGAGTGACAGATGAAGCAGCAAAGAGAGAGCCAGGAGCATTTGAATGATCAGCACACTGCTGAGACTAAAATGGTTGGTAAGATTCCTTCTTTCCAGGCCACCTTCATAAAGACTGGGCAAGTGATGCTATCAGAAACATCAAGTAGAGTCCAGAACCTCCAATTTTATCCTTTGGGGTGGTTAACACTTGAGGCAGTATGTCAGAAACAAGTTGCTATCACTTGAAGATTTAGATCATATCAGAATAGAAGTAGAAATCCAGATGCAAAATCTAGGTCATTAGGGATTTGTTAGCATGGACCTCCTAGGCCTGTGCAGATCACACTGAAATCAATGAGAGTCTATGTAGGCACAGGAATCCATGATAGAGGATCCCAGTGCAAGACTGAGGTCCCTGTCTTTGGATAGACAAAACTTCAAGATCAGATAGGATCCATCTGTCTCTAGGAAGCCACAAAAGAGTAAACAAATTGTTATCGGATGCCACATAGAAAACAAGGAAAATACCAATGGGTTGGAAAGGTGTACATTTGTATTTTACAAAGCAATATGTCAAAGAGTGGAAAAAATTGTCAAAGCTATGATAGGGAAACCCTTGGAACATATAATTTGACTATGGATAGTCAGGATACATTTACAAAAGAGCAAAATTTACATCACTGGATTTTATTTAATTAATTAATTGTCAGAAAGAGCTGACTGGGAAAGTTGAAGATGCAATTTACCTGGACATTTAAGAAATCTTTATAATATATATGTCTTTTGTGAACTTCCACTGAGTATATATTATATATAATCTATCTCTATCTGAACATACAAAGACTAATCAGCAAGACCACTAAGTGTCACAAAAGATGAGCTGCTCAAATGGACGTAGAACTTGATTGGAAGTCGATGACAGAAGCCAAATATGAATGACAAGAGTTCAGGATGGAGATATGCATTGCTGGAGTGCAGCAATGATCAGGTTTCAGACTTGTTTTCAGATTTATTGGCTGATTGCCTTTATAAATAATTTGGAAAAAGAAACATAGTAAGAGGAAGAAATGTGCTGAGGAGATAAAGCTGGGGAATGTTGATTAATACAAAGGGCTGTATAACAACAAACTAGTGGGGCTAAATGAGCTCATATCAGAGGTATATCAGTTAGTCATGAATGAACCGCAGAAGGTTTGCAGGTTCAGTTCATATAGGCCCCTGAAAGTTCAGATGATTGTTCAAACCTTAACCAAATTCTTGGCTTTGCAAAACTAGGCTAGAAATCTTACAAGTATCGATTTTTCTCCTAGGATTCCATTTATTTGTTACACTTCTTGTTCCAGGGTAGGCTGTAAATGCCACAAAGATAGCTAGTTACACTGATACATAAACTAGAAAAGAGCTGCTTCTTTAAGTGTTCTGTTGATTGAGGACTAAGAAGGGTTTGAAAAGGTGCAATTCATAAACTATGACCCTCTGGCTATAGTCTCCACACTTCAAAGCCTGCTTAATAGAGATATATGATGAATCATTTGCTATTCACATTGGAGTATAAGTAACAAAACAGAATTTCAGAAAGGAAAATGGGATCTCAGTATACTTTTACCTTATTGTCAGTGTCTAATTAGTTTGTTAATGGTTATATGGAAAAAAATAATATGACTCATAGAATTAGAGTTAATTGAGAAATGTTAATTTAAATTAATGCTATCAAGCAAAGAAATGTGGCTCAATTATTCCCAAGGCACAAATAAGAAATCAAATTAAAATACTGTCAAAATGTAGAGACCAAATCCTCCTATCCATACTTAGGGCCTGACTCTGTGAAGGATCCTGTGAGTGCCTCAGTGAAGTGTTCAGAACCTCACAGTAAAAGCCTTTCAATCCCTATGTACCATAGACTTGCTTCTGCTCCCATTGAAATCAGTAGGAGTAGGATCATGCCACGTTACACAGATCAACAAGTTGACAGTGTTACTGTAGGAACTAGATAAAGAGAAATATAAAAGTAAGAGTGTGAGTGCGGGGAGAGGGAAAGCTATTGAGGGGGAAAATACCAATCAAAGTTTTTTTGTTTCAATTCACCCTCCTATTTATAACTAAGATATGGGAAAATTATATAAACAGGAAGCTGAAAACTCCAGATCTGCTCTCTTCCAGAATAGCATAGTAAATAAATTCATTTGTTGGTATAAAGATCAGCATTCAACTCAGAGATTTCATTGATTTAATGCTAAAGGTTTGTTTTTGTTGACTCTTTCTTCCTTATAAAATGTTTCTCCTATTCCTTTTATAAAACTTTCTTCTAATTATTTACATAGTTGTATGTCATCATCAAGCATTGCAGATAAATGTTCTCCCCAGTGCCTCAGAGCACACGAGCATGATTATAATTCTCACTAATCGTCAATCCTGTACAAAAGTATCCAAACCATTTTTTAGTAACTCCTAATTTAAATGCTTTAGAAGGCGATTATTGATTGGTTATTGTTTGTGTCCACTTTGTAACAACAGATTTTTAGTCTCTGACTCTTATTAGTGCAACCCACTTTCTGATAAAATCCACCTCTTTTCCATACTGTTGGAAGATACCATTCCTATAATATACCAACACATCCTTAGGGACACAAAAACAAGTCACTGACTTCATTCATGATAGTGTTGTCCTGTGTCTCCAGGAAAACAGTGTAGCACCAACTGTTCAGCCTTTCCACTGCAGTACTATCTTTCAGAGATTGCACTCATAGGAATCGTAAGTTAAATTATGACTACGTTTATGCTGATTAGGCATCAGTATGGATATGAAAAAATCTCTGAGATTCTCATGAGCAGATTCCTTCAGTTTCTCCTGCTCTCACTGAACATAATGGAAATGTTCCCATTAACTTCACTGGAAGAAGGATAGTGGATGTTTTGTTCTTAATCTGTTGGGTTTAATTCAAATCTGACCACCATGCAGATCCTTTTCCTTGTCACTTACAATTTGTGCAAGACACCCTGGTATCATTTTAAATTAAGTGCTTTGTACACATCATGATATTCATTTTCTGTGGATATCTTTGATAACAAGTCTCATTTTTACTCTACTGACACTTTAAAAATACCCTGCTTATGTCAGTGCAAACTACAATAAAACAAGATAGATAAAAGTTGCAATATTTTTCTTTTTGGTCTCCTTGGCTATCATATTAATGGTTTCTAAAGCAGAAGATTTTAGGAGGTGTGCGTCAGGCTTAATGGCACCATTGCCAATGCCATTAAATAGTCCTGGACAAAAAATACATTTTTAGAAAAGAAAAAACTCACATCAAGGTGAATACAGAAGTGTTCTACTCCATTAGAACTGTGCTTGGGGTTCTATGTTTTTTTTCATCTGCCTGTAATAGCTGACACATAGCTAACATTTAAGCAGAGTAGGGAGCTGCAAGCCGGACACCCACCACTGCTCTAGGTCTTAGTGGTACCAAAAACTCAAACAGAAGGAATAAACAATCCTGAACACAGGTATTGAGTAAATTAGGCAGAAGAGTCAGGTAAGATCTGCTTTCCCATCAACAGTATTTTGTTTTAAAATGTTGCCAGCTTTCTTCCTAGTGATTTTATTGGAATAACTCATATGGCACTGCCTATGTCTTACTTACATTTTCATTTCACAACTATCATTTTTTCCATCTTCCATAGAGATATCCTGAAAAATGCTGAGTATCTCCCACGTAGAACTGAGCATTCCCAGTACTTCACGGGATCAGGCCTTGAAATCCTCAGATACTAAGACCAATGTCTCTAAGGTTGCTTGTACCATTCTTAGAGATCATAATTTTTCCACTTTTGAAAAAGATTTATGTCCATAGATGCAGGGCTTACTCAGAGACACCCAGATGCTTATTATACAGTATTCAAAGTAGGTTTTGCTTCTATTAGACACTTGTATATTGGATTTTAAAACATAATTCTGTTTTTTTGTGGGAGATGAGAAGAACTGCTGCAATATAATAAGTAAAGAAGCTCACAGTGTCTTACATCTCTTCATTTTGTATTTGGAATGTTTTTGGTGCAACACAAACAGGAGTTTCCCTCCCCAAGCAAAATTATACTGTTACACACAATATGGAAGTCATAAGAAGAAGCATGACATCTGCAAATATGATGAGATTAGGGTGACCAGAAAGCAAGGGTGAAAAATTGGGATGGGGTGGGGGGTAATAGGCACCTATGTAAGAAAAAGCCCCAAATATCAGGACTGTCCCTATAAAATCAGGACATCTGGTCACCTTAGATGGGATATGCAACATACAAGTGTAAAGTAGCCCTTTAGAAAAAAAGTCCTTTGCTATTACTTCTCACAACATCTGTAAAAAAATCAAGGGTTTCTGTTTTTTAAATGAATTGCTGTAGTCAAACATTTGCAACACATCTATGTTTCAGGGCTGCCATAAAAACTGACTGATAGAAATAAATCACCAATATAACCTTTTACTGAGATGATGAACGGGATTGGCATGTCTCATTAAATACATAGATATCATTATTTTTTATTAGAGGGAGGGGATTTTCATGAAAAAGATAAATAACATATTGCAGATGCTGATATGAAGCATGAGGAACTCTTTACTGTACCTGTGAGCAACACAGAAGTGCTGGTACATATGGTAATTAGTGCTATATAAAACTTTTAATTTCAATGGAGAGCAGCGTATATGCACTTGAGGCTGCACAGTTGGGTATCCTGCTGGTTTCCTACTCTTTTACTCCACTAGAGAAGGTGAAGCATTAAAAATCTTAATGGTATTTTTCCTTATTTCTTCCCAAAGCAGACACTGACAGCTTTCTGCAGCTGACAGCTGTTATGGAGGGGGAAAACACGTGCCAGCTACTCCATGTTAATGGATCCCTATGCCTGTGTAGAGCCCTGTTGAAGATAATGGGACTCCAGGGGGCATAGAGATGTGCCTACACAGAGTAATTTGCATGGTTTGTAAAATTCCCTCCCCATGGATGTTTTGTGCCCAATGTGCTAGGCAATGACTATACATTAATAGCTAAACCAAAAGACCCAATGCCCAGAAGCGTATTACTGGGATAGATGCTAGATATCTTTCCCTAGTAAGTTAAATGACAAGTGACTCACTGTTGTCTTGATTAAAGGAAAGTGTGACTGAGTGCTGGGAGCTAGCACCTTTTGGGAATCCGGGGATGAGTGCGCATAAGTCCGCCTACAGCTAACGGCTCCTCCCCCCTGCCTAAAGGAAAGATCTACCAGACCCATGTTCCAAGTAATTCCAGGGGATAACTAATGATAAAACAGGAATGGGCATGAGAATCACAGGGTCAAAAACAGGGAGATAGAGAGGGACACTGACAGAGAACCTGGACAGCAACCACTGCTCCTCAAAGGTGTTTAGGGATCCAGCAGGCATGGACCAGAGGAACTCTGCCCAGATACGTGATCTGAGGGAATAGGGCCCACATCCTCCTCCTGGTACAGTGGATGGCCACCCTGGCCAGCGCCTGAAGGAGGTTGATGAGGAGGTCTTGGGACTTCATGGGACCATGGATAGGATGTTCATATATCACAAGGTGTGGGGACAAGTGTGGCCATAATCTAAGGAGAAGGTTCTGGAGGAGCCGGAAAAAGGGCTGTCAGCTGGCACACTTGATGTGAATGTGTCCCAGGATATCCCTCTCTCCACAGAAGGGGCAAGTGTAAGGGATGGGAGTGAATCATTCCAGGCACATGCCCATGCTCACAGCTCCCTGAAGGAGCTTGCAACTAATGTCCCTGGTTGGTTGTGGGACCAAGGTGGAATACAGACTGGCCCACTGGGGTTCCTTACCCTTGGCAGCTGGTAAGAGGTCCTGCTACTTGGTGTTGGGGCAGTATACAAGGGTGAGGAAATGAGAAGTGTGGAGCATGAGTGCGTACATTTACAGCAGCCAATGGAATTACTCCCGACAGTGCGTGGTGTGAAGAAATACTTCCTTTTCTTCTGGCAAACAGAGGCTAGGAACACCATTCCAGCCCATCCTGGCTAACAGCCATTGATGGACCGATCCTCCATGAATATATCTAGTTCTTTTTTGAACCCTGTTATGGTCTTGGCCTTCACAAAATCCTCTGACAAGGAGTTCCATAGGTTGACTGTGTGTTGTATGAAGAAATTCTTCCTTTTATTTGTTTTAAACCTGATGCCTATTAATTTAATATGGTGACCCCTAGTTCTTGTGTAATGAGAAGTAATAAACAACATTTCTTTATCTACTTTCTCTACACAAGTCATGATTTTATAGACCTCAGTCATATCTCCCCTTCTCTTTTCCAAGCTGAAAAGTCCCAGTCTTATTAATCTCTCCGTATATGGAAGCCATTCCATACCCCTAATAATTTTTGTTGCCCTTTTCTGAACCTTTTCCAAGTCCAATATTTATTTTTTGAGATGGGGTGACCACATCTGCATACAGTATTCAAGATGTGGGCGTACCATTGATTTATAAAGAGGCAACATGATTTTTCCTGTCCTATTATCTATCCGTTTCTTAATTATACCCAACATTCTGTTCGCTTTTTTGACTGCTGCAGTACATTGAGCCGATTTTTTCAAAGAACTATCCACAATGACTCCAAGATCTCTTTCTTGAGTGGTAACAGCAACCATCATTATATATGTACAGTTGGGATTATGCTTTCCAATGTGCATTACTTTGCATCTATGAACATTAAATTTCATCAGTTTCTGGCTTATTCACAAACTCTTCCTTTTGATTAATTCCTGTTCATTATTATTGGATGTTAATATAAATCACATGTTTTTATTTATGTTCCCTCACTGGAAGAATGAAAAGTGTGAAACAAAAACTAGTTAATAACAAGTAAGTAATTCACCTTCAGTGAGAAATTTTGGATGAATAATCTGTCATGGTTCAGGGTTAGCTGCACTTCTGACCCCTCCAGTCTTTCCAAGTGTGCCTGTTAAAGTGTTAGGCCTTTTCCCCACAGTTATCCTCCGACTTTTTAGAGTGGGCCACAGCACCCTGGCTTACCTTGATTACTCGGTAGGCCCAATGGGGTTGGCTACTGGCAAGACTTCCCTTTAGAAACTGTAACCAGTGGTGAACAGAGACTACAAAACAGCCTTTCCTAAACAAATACTGTTCTGTCTAACAGTAGGAATGAAGAATAACCAGAAAGAATGGTTTTTACCACAGTCAGAGGTCTACACTCATGTCTATCTAACCTAAAGTTTAGGTAGGCTAGCTTAAGCCAGATATCCCGCCTCCAAGAACTGGAGTTCTCAGAACTCTTTGGCCACGTCTAGACTACGCGCCGTATCGGCGCGTTAAAATCGATTGCTCAGGGATCGATATATCGTGTCTAATCTAGACAGGATATATCGATCCCCGAGCACGCTTATATCAATCCCAGAACTCCACCAACCCCAACGGAGTTCCAGAATCGACATGGCTAGCCGTGGACATCGATCCCGCGCAGTGAGGACGGGTGAGTAAATCAATTTTAGATATTCGACTTCAGCTACGTTATTCACGTAGCTGAAATTGCATATCTAAAATTGATTTTACCCCGTAGTGTAGACCAGCCCTTAGTCTCTCTCACCTGTTCTCCAGAGGCTGCCTTTTTACCAATCCAAAAGATTTTGTTTCAGCATCCTGCCAAAAGCCCCATCTCCATCTGGTATCCTAAACCAGTTAGTTGAACTCAGCATAGACTGAAATGAAACTTCACAGCAAATAAACATACATTGTCTCTTTAAGTACCAGTAAATGGACCATCTGAAGCTTTTCTCCCCTTTCCTGATTTTCCATGATGATAGCTGCTAGAATTAACCCTTTGTAATCATATAAAACATAGTAACAATCAAACCTATGGACATAATAGCCATAAAATATATAGGCACTTCACATAGATAACCATTCAGTCAGGAGACTGTGAGCATTTGCAGTAATAAACCAGGAATTGTCCAGGTATTCATACTGGCCAGCAGTACAAACCCACAAATCATAGCAATCCAAGGCCCATTGAAGTTAAGGAAAATCTTTACACGGTGGCCTTTATTTTTGGGAAAATATTCACAGATCTCTATATTCATTTATTATTCAATCAGCTCTGCTTTCTGAATTGTGACTAGTCCTTGGACACTGCTGTGGTGGATAAGTGTAACAGAAGATTCTTCCTGGTGTGTCTGTTCTCTGTTGTAATTTCCAGATAAGGAGTTATTCCAATGCTATTTGTCTTCCAGCAAGGTAAGCCATTAACTTGTGAGAGACAATTTGATTTTGTGCCTTGTTGAAATGGTCCTGATTTCCCTAGCTTCATTCAGCTGAAAACATGATGTGTAAAGAATGATTTGTGTGTCTTTGAGAAAGTAGCCTCTGTGGAGCATAGCAACAGAATATTGTTAAAGCAATTTGTTCTTATCTGTTAAAACTTTAAACCAACAGGGGATTGTTTATAATATCTGGCAATTGTTATAGAATATCAGAGTTGGAAGGGACATCATCCAGTCCAACCCCCTACTCAAAGCAGGATCAATCTCCAGGCACATTTTTATCCTGGTTCCCTAAATGGCCCTGTCAAGGATTGAGCTCCCAACCCTGGGTTTAGCAAGCCAATGCTCAAACCACTGAGCTATCCCTCCCCCCATAGTTATATTATGGTTGTAAATATTCTATGTCAAGCAGCATTTTGTTAATCTGTTTTTTAAAATGTTACCCTAGACACTGAAACTGTATTGTGGCTTTACCAATCATTGTTTTATTCTTCAGAAGGGCACCATATCAGCAATAATGGCTGAATGCATTCTACTTGCAGATGATGCCATAATGCCTCTTGGATTCTCAAATGAGATTCTAAGCAGGAGCAGAAACTGCTACAGCCTTTCAGTGCACGGCATCTGTTTCCTCTAGCATTGGCTCCAGACCTCAAACCAGTGCAGATTCCAGAAGTAAGATGGTGGGTGGCGGGTAATAGGCACCTATCCATGGATTCATTGTCATGCTCTGTTTGGAGTGGCCAGTGCTACTACCAGTTTTATGACTCTCTTGCATCTTACTCTCAATTAGTGTTGAGTACTAGGAATGCCTGCTGAGGTGCATAATAGAAGAGGAGAAAGGGCTGCCAGTGTGATCTTCTTTATGCATATCTACACATGGGCAGCCAGAGAATCACCTGGGCTGGAAACCCAGGGTTGATAGCCTGGCCAAAGTGAAGTCAATGGCAAAACTATCCTTCAGTTCAATGAGGCTAGGATTTCACCCTGGAAATGTAAATGTGCTAAGCTGGTGTTAATTAATTTCACTTGCTTGTTTCATGCTTTTTGCTTCATTAAACAATAATGTAGCACATTCTGGAGTGGGAGGTGAGTTACCACAAAGTGCTAACTCCTCTCAGAACACAGGGAAAGTCAGAGGTGCTGTTGAAGTGTATAAAAAAAGAGCTGTGAAAACTGGTCAGTTTTCAGAAATGCTTCTGGAAGCAATATGCAGAATGCCTTTGATAGTCCATCCATGCTTTTCAAGCCAACCTGGGCATGGATAGAGGGACAGGACAGAGGGTTTAAATTTGAAATAGTCTCTGACTGTTAACCATAAGCAGTTCTCCAAGTTCTGCTCTATGTTTTTACCAGAGAATGTATCCAGATGGTATGTTTACCCTTTAAACATTGATGTCAGTATTGCAACCCAACAAATGGGTGTGCTAAATATTTCTGCAGTTTATTTCACTCCAGTGTAAGAGAGGTTGTTATTGATATCTGGTAACACAAAATATCAGATATTAACTCTTCTTTTACACCTGTGTGCCTAAATTCCACCTGCACTTTCAGTTGGATATGTTACATTTAAAATAATACTACAAATAAAAAATCAATCGTGTATTGTTACTGTGAATTATTGCAGTGAGGTTCTAATTCAAATGAAGATGCATTTTAGTGGTGTATTGAGTAAAAAATCATGCTTTAAAGTATATTTGAAAAGCTAATTATTAATTTTATAGGTAAGTATAAAGAATAGAAAAATTTCCATTTGAATTTGTTTCACTTTATGAAATTGTGTATTTAAATAGCATATAGGTCAGCATATGTCATGTGCTTTTTTTTTTCTTCTCAGTATTTAGTATTTGTGTACTAATCAAAAACTAGAGAGAGTGAAATTGCGTGAATTCCCTTTATAGCATATGCTGTACAGCTAGTGAAAGGTTCTTCAATTCCTTTCCCAAAGAATATCCATTGTGAAGATTTATCTGCCAATAACAACTCATTTTTCTTATTTTGTTCACAGCAAGTAGAACACTGCTGGTTACTATCATTGCTATGTTCAACGTAATTAGCAGCAATGGAACTCAAACTACAAGCTCTCTAAAGATGCAGGAGAAATTATATAATATGTTATCTCCCATGTGAGTGTCGGATCTGACTTTTTTTTTTTCTCCAGTTTGAAGGACACTAGGCACCCCAAACAGTTTTAGTTCTATAAAGGGATTTTCAGATAGTTTAGATGCAAAATCGCTTGCATTTGTGCTTAATTTCTACTTTAGATCACTGTTTCACATCCAGATGTTAACTACTTTTATGCATACAGTTACCTGATATTAACATGTTATGGTAAGTGCATATGCAAGTTATATGTAAAACCCATATCTCTTGCATATGCAATTGCATAACCTGTGTGTAAGAAAATATTGCCCCACAAACAATAACGCATAATCTATGTTTGAATTAATCTGTTACCTTAGAAGCTAATTTAAGGCCAGATTCTCAGCTGGTGACAGCTACTAGAGCTCCACGTAATTAGTAAAGCTATGCCAATTTGCACCAACTGGGGTTTAGTTGCTTTGTGGGAGCCCAAACTGGTACTGGAGGAACCTACAGTCGTACTGGGTATTTCTCTAATTCAAGCATCTTCCAAACCGTGAGTATCACTGTGCTGACAGTGATTATTTTTAAGTCCTCTGCTGAAAGTAGTACTGCCGGAAGGATATTTTAGAGACAGCAGTAGAATGTCATTCTATCCAGAAGCAACAGCTTCTTCAGCGAGGGGAAAGCTGACAGTCCTTTATTGTTAATACCCTTGTGGGAAATCTAGATATGTGGTGATGGGGGTGAATTTTTGAAGTTGGGGGCCAGTCATGTGGGAAAAATCCAGATAATCCCTAATTAATTTGTATCAATGCCATTCATTAATTTTCTAGTGTGGTACATACTGACACAGATGCAGTAAACTGTGAATGGGATCTGTGTTATAAATAGCAGTAAATGATTTTTATAAGTTCCCAATTTTCTTTCTGTAGAAAAAAAATGGAATGCTAAAGAGAACTGTTTAGTCATTGAGCTTCAAGTGATCTCCTCCTCTTGATATCTTGTCTTTATATTTGTAATGAAAAAATATATTTGTTTAGCTGCCCAAAGGAAACAGTAAGCAAAATTTCAGAAATAAATAGCTCAAGTTTTGGTAAAAATTCTATTAGATAGCTTATCACCCAGAGTGGTAGAGCCTGGCAGAGAATGTTATAATTTGTTTCCACTCAGTGTTTGTGTTTAGAACCAAGCTGACTTTTCTAGTAATTTGTTGAGACTAAAATGATCTCCATTTGAATGTTTAATTAGCTCCCCCTAATTCTGTCTAATAATGCTGTTCTACACAAAACATTTGCCTGGCTTCTTCCCCCTGCCCCCGCACCCTGCAACGTTTCTCATCAGTGTCCTTAATTGCCTAATGACATCACTAGTTCTTGCTGTTGTAGACTTTCACACTTTCCTGTATGCAGCATGGCTCATAAAGCCTAATGAGAATAAGTTCATTAAATTAATCCCAATAATTAACAAACTTGCTGCCTGCTTCTCAGATGTCTAATTTGTGACACAATCTTGGCAACCAGTTTTAACTGTGGAAGTAGGGATTGCATCGAAAAAGCCTCTTTCAGAGAAGAGGAAGATTCATCTTCATTAGAATTTTGTCAAATTCATAATTCATTGCTGATATCTATTATCAGAGAGACACTTCTGCAGTAAAAAAGTTGACCAAAGAGGACAGAGTTCATGAAAGCAGTTTTTCTTTCCACATAACTGTCTCTAAAACATATCTGGGGTTCAGAAAGCCTGCAGAGGTTTGAGCTTAACTCCTTTTCAGCCTGCGGGCATGATGTATACACTTCCTTGAGGAGCGCATATATGGATGTGGGGCCCAATTCCTGTTCGAGGAGGAATTGCTGGTTTTTCTAAATGCACTGTACATTCTGAAAATCCAGTCATAAAAGTTGAATTGGTCTTGCGTTATGGTCCTAGGAGCTCTGACATTTAATATTTTAATAACTGATGTCAATCTAGAAAAGAAGTTGGAAGGTTTCTGAAAAGAAAGGATAAGAGGAGAATTGTAATACTAACGCTCCCTGCTTCCCAGTGGTTAGCTCCATTGGGCAAAATTCTGAACTTGCATGCATTATTTTTCTACTAGTATAATTCCATTGAAGTCAATGAAATTATTATTAATGTCAGTGTAACTGAGTGCAGAATCAGGGCCTTTTTTCAAATTATTGTTGAGGAAGAACTATCTCTCCAACTGTACTTCTTAAAAAGAATTGATAATCTTTTTCAAAACAAAACAAAAACCTTACTCCCTCTCCCCTCCCCGCATCCCCAAGAGTGCAATTCAAAAATTAAGCTCAAGTTCCTGAAATGGTTCAATGTTTCCACTCTGTTTTTAATTGGAACTCATAGACTTTAAGGTCAGAAGAGACAATTATGATCATCTAGTCTGACCTCCTGCACAATGCAGACCACAGAATCTCACCCACCCGCTCCTGTATCAAACCCCTAACATATGTCTGAGCTATTGAAGTCCTCAAATTGTGGTTTAAAGACTTCAAGGTGCAGAGAATTCTCCAGCATTGCCCCATGCTGCAGAGTAAGGTAAAAACCCCTGTGACCAAGAAGGGTCATCCTTCCATGAGAAAGTCTATTATGGTATTTCTCCTCTGTTTAGGATGTGTCAGAACTCAGAAATGCCTGCTCTTATAAAATTGCCAACCCAGTTTTGCAGATTTGGGAAATTCTGATATGCATTGGTTAAGCATCCAAACTTCACCCTGCTTATCTGAACTCAATCCAAATTCAAAACCTTTACAATTATTCCTATCACTGTTACTAAGGACAACAGCAGAGAGCATGGCTGATACTCTATTATTATTATTTATTAATAGGCTCCCCTACTAATTATAATGTATGTGCTTATTTAACCCACCCACCTCCTGGGTGAGGTGCTCTGTTCCCCTTTAGTGGCACCAAGACCACTTAGAGACTGAGCCTGCTACAGCCTTAGCTAAGCAGCAGAGACTCGTGCATTTAGATCCAGAGGTCCCAGATTCAGTCCTGCCTTCTGTTACACTTAGATTGCAGTAGCACTTGGAGGTTACAATTAGGACTGGGGCCCCATTTTGCCAGGTATTGTTTTCAAATGTTTGTACAATCTGTATCTTGAAGAGCAGGATAAAATCAAATATTTATCTACATGAAAAATGGCACTTTTTAAAGAACTACTACTAGATGAAGTGCCAAGTAAACTCATTGGTCCCTCAAGTCAATTGATGATGATTGACTTTGTAGGCATGTTGGTAGAGCTGGATCTCATAGATGAGTTCAGAAAGGTGTTCTATTCAGTAGGGACAGCATGGTAGAAGACACAGAGCTGCTGGTATGAGAAGCTGACCATGGCAGAAAGTGATAAAATAGGAGATTGGAATAAGCAAGTGGGGAGGAGGGGGTGCAGAGCTGTAAAGGGCCTTTGAGATGATAATAGGCAACTTGAACTTGATATGGTGACATAGACAGTTCTTTGGGGGATTCAAACAGTATCTGGTGATGCAATGAGAATAGCTTGTATGGGCAAGTGGACCTTATAAATCTGTATATTGTAAGCTGATCCCTTAAGTAACTTTTCTCTGTTAAGATATAGATTTTAGAAGAAAAGCTGTTTGATAGCCCAGTTTCAAACTAGGAAATTTATTGTAATTGCTTTGTTTGCAAAAAGGATACAGTGTCTTTTTTTTCCAAAATGTCAGAGGTGAAAGTTGTGGTGATTACTTTTATCATAAGTCAGAATTCATTTTTATTTTGCTGATGGATGAGTGTTTGACTGGCTTTGAGGTACTCAGAGTTTTTCTATTTTGTATGGATTTCACATAAATATTTCCATAAACTGGTAACATCTTTTAAAGATGTTTGGTCCAGTAAATACCATGCAGCTTCCTCAAAAGTGGCCTTGTATCTAGATTTTTGAAACTTTTTGGGGATCCCAGAACAGCTGTCTGTGCTATGCAAAATATATATTGCTGACTTAAGTGTGGCTTTTCCAAGATGATGCTTGCTGATAATGACTTATTTCAAACTTTATTGGACTGAGTTTAGTAGCTCAGAGGTCAGCCTTGTACTTGCTTTGTCCAAAGACCTTCAAGAAGACTAGCTCTTAGTCTCTCAATACTCCTATGAAGTTGGGCAGTGCTATTATACCCATTTTACAGATGGGAACTTAGGCACAGAGAGGTTAAGGGACCTACCAAGGTCACACAGGAAGTGTGGTAAAGCAGGGAAATAAATCCTGATTTCCCAAGTCCCAGCTTAGTATCATAGCCTCTGCACTCCTTCCTCTTTTTAAAAAATGGAAGTGAATGAAACAGGGTAATCAAATGCACCTGGCAAAAATGAAATAGTAGTTTGAAAAATATTTGACAATTGTTTCCACTGTTCGTGCTATAGCAGTGCACATTGCACATGAATGGTCACAAAGATCAGTGCTATTATACATTGACATTATGTCTGCAGCACTAGCTATGTCATTTTTCCAACCTTGAGACTGTATCAGCAACATAAGTTCAAAAATCATCAGATCAAAGACACACTAGTCCATCTTACAGATGGTCAGTTTCTGAAATGGAAAAAAAAAATGAGGGAAGAAATTGCTTCTATGTGAGTGCAGTGGCTAAGAACAAAAAGCTATTGATGAGACACACAAGTAGTAGTTAATCAGGTAGAGCTCTGAACAAAAAGTGTGGCTCTTAACATCCTTGAAATATTGGGAGTTTGAAATATGGATTTCAAAAAAAGTCTTTGAGTTTCTTGAGCTTGTTCTGGATCTGTGGAAACCATAAAACTGAGGGTAATTGGAGGGAGGACTCAGTGGACAAGAGGACAAAGTACCTGTAGAAGAGACTAGCCAAGCCTTCTTTAATTAATAGAAGATTTACTTCCAACTTGGATGGTAATTGCATTATAAATAGGCATGGGTAAACAGGTTAAACTAAAACATTGGCTGCCAAAAATTTCAGCCCAAACAAAACTTTTTTTAAGCTTTGGAAAAGTCCAGGGAGTTTGTTTTGCTAGGTTCATTATTGCACTGGTCTGTATTTCAGGAGAGACTGGAACTTGAAGTAGCAAAACTAAACTTCGAAATGTTCTGAGGGTAGCCATGAAAACTAATAATCAAAAGATATTCTAAACTATCTGCACTTCTTATAAAAGTCAAATGAGAAAACATCCTACAAGACAATGGCAATGACAATGTTTCTGGAAATATATTGTTTACAACCCTGCTTGAGCAAGTTAGAGCCTAATTACTGAGAAAAGGAATAAAAAGAGATGGTGGTACTTCTGGGAAGAAACAGGTAGCTAGCATATGGATCAGTGTATTTGGATTTGGATGCCTATTTTACTTCTAGAAGATGCTGTTTCCATGAACCCCTAATATAGCAGGCATATAAGTAGGGTACTTTGGATGCATCCACAGTTAAATAGCGGAAGTGGATATTTGAATATCACAGAAGTTTGAGATAGAAGAGGCAAATTTCATCATCCAGGGTAGCTCCCTATTGCATTTTCTATTGTTTTGTCCAGTCTAGGGAAGAAAATCTGGCAATAAAGAAGTTAAACAATTAAGTAAAAATGTTACTGATACTGCGTGACAAGATTCAGGTACTATAGGGTGACAGAGACCAGATGATGTGTCAAAGCCAGCGGATCACAGTGAGTATAGGAGGGGCTTAGGGGAAGGTAAAATAGGGAAAGAGTGATGACCAATAATAGTGGAGTGGTGGTAGAAGGAGGCATTATGACTGTGTGTGAGCTCTTCTGTAGCTAATTTGCTGTCTCCTTCCCCTCCCCCCATGCTTAGGGAACACAAGGAGCTACATAAGGGCTGCACTATGTAGTTAGCTGCCCCCTTCTCCATAACATTTGTGAATCTTTCCTGCTTGCTTCTCTTATGTACCCATGCTGAGACAGCTTTTACTTAACCTATATAAACAAGCTTTGTAATAGTACGTGGATTAAAGGCTGTATTATGCTACATGCAAAGGAGTACAGCCAACTTTTGCACCAGCTTACATTGTCCACTATTCTATAATTTTAGTCAAGGACCAGATTCTGCTGTCCTTTCTCCCTTTGAATAATACCACACTCTGCAAATGGTACCCCACTCCTCCCTCCTTCCCTCATGGTTGGGGCTGGGGCTGGAGCTGGGGTCAGGTGGCCCCAATCTGGGATTGGGGCCGGAGCCCCTCCTGCCCTTTGTGGGCATGGCCTGGGCCAGGGCTAAGTTGAAGTCACTGCTCTGTGCTCCTACCCCGCGGCTTCAGCTGGGGCTGTCTGCCTCCTGCTCTCCTCCCATGGCTGCGGCAGGGTCTGGAGCCAGGGCCGCGCACCCCTCTGGTGGAAAGGCTGGGGCTGTCAGTACCCCCGATGGGGATTCCTCTGTTATTCCTTTCTCTTCTTGCCCCTCACTCCTGTTTTTTTTTTTTTTTTTAAAGTAAAAGTCTCAAGTCATAGCTCACATGACTTTTACTAAAAATAACTGTGATAAAATCTTAACCTTGTTTGTGGATAATTCAAGATCTGTAGTGCAGCTTGTGGATCCCTTGCTTATGCTTAGTATTGTTGCCCTCTCCAAATTCCAAGTGGATCCTTCTGGTCAGGGATTTTTATTATCTTCCCTCAGAGTTCATACTGTGATGGGATGAGGGTTTGTGTACATCCCTTCTTCAGGGATGTGGGGGAAGCAATCAAAAAAGTCTTTGGTGCACTGACATGTCACAATTGTCTGATGCCCTTCTATTGTTGTGCAGGAGATGACACTTCTTGTGGTAAAATAGTATTTCACACTTGGTAAAGTGTCTCTTCTGATTGGGGGAGATTTCTAGTTTCATAGCAAATACTTTTATAGTTACAAAGAAAACACTTAAACGTTAGCTTGTAACATGGGATACAGATATTATAAGTGAGATTAATGCATGCAGCAACCCAAAAGCATTTCATAAACTCCAAACATTAAACACATCTCTCTAACTCTAATCTCTATTTTAACAAAACTAACTCTCAGGTGAGCCAGATTGGTTTCCAGCTCTGCATTTGTCAGTGTTCAGTGAGGCCTAGGCGTCTTGGCATGAACTGGCACCTAGTCTGCCAGTATCACAATTGCAATTTAAGGGGCTTCTAGAATGCTACATGTGTGGCAGAGAGGTATATTTAAGATAAAAATAAATTAGATTTTGACAGGCGAAAGCTTACAAATGCATAACAATTTTGCATTTAAAAGTATTGTTTATTTTAGTAATTCCATCTGCTTTGAAAGCTAAAATCTTTTTCCTTAGTATCACAGTGAATTCATTACATTACTAAAACCACACAGCTAATGTCAATACAATATGTGCATAAAGGTTTACTAGAATTATTTATTAGCAGTATTACTGTAGTGCCTAGGAACTGCTATCAAGAACCAGGACCCCATTGTGCTAGGTGCTGAAAATAAAGAAGTCAGTGTCCCAAAGAGCTTACAATCTAAATATGAAACGAGAGAGAGAGAAGCATGCAGGGGGAATACAAGAAAACTATAAGACAATACTGGTCAGCATGACAGGCTGTGGTCTCAGGATACCAGCAGCCTAACCACAGTCAAGTTTTTGTAAGCAGAGGAGAGTTTGAAGGACGATAATGGGGTACTCCTCCCAAGTGGGAGGGGCCAAATGGGAGAAAGCATGAAAGTGCTTCTTTGAAAATTTAACAAGTAGGTACTGGAGGCTGGCATTATGAGCTGATGGAAGGCAGAAGTAATTCTGGTAATGAATGAGAGTTGATAGGTAGGGTGGTGTTAGGCCATGAAGGGCCTTGAAAGTGAAACTTAGCTACTTGTGTTTGATGCAGTAGAAAGTGGGGGAACCAGTGGAGGGTTTCAAAGAGAGGGATGATATGAGCAAAGCAATGGGCTAGGAAAATGGAGATTAAGATCTTTCCTTTTGACGTCCAATAAAGACTAATAAGACAGTATTACATTATAAAGTGCCACTGTTCTTTCAATAAATTGGCCAGAAAAATCAAAGTTATGTTCCCCCCACTGACTCTTTTCCAATACTAATAGTTAAAATCACTTAGCTATTCAGACCTTCCAAATGATCTATAGGTATACTAAACATACAGGAGAACTACAGTATAAATTGTTCAGTAGGGATTTCTTTGTGCTGAACAAATTATTAAAATGGAATATTTTTCTCTTGTCATATGCTGCAGTTCTGTAGTCAAAGGAACAGCCCATTTCATATTTTAAAGAGAAAACACTATTGATTTAAAATTACAGATATACTTTATCCTTCATCTGAAATAAACATACATGTAATATGCCTCAAATAACACTGTCATAAATCTGTACTGTTACTACGTTTTCTAGAAACTGCAGAACAGTGCTAAGCATAGCTCTATGGCTGTGAGTTGTTTTATGAATGTTACCCAAAGATATACTCTAGCGAAGATCAGTCATTAACAACAACCCTAATTCACAATCCATGATGTCATATTTTGCAACTAAATTATTACACAAACACTAAAAAGTGTGTTTTCTTGATAGGATGGCAGATACCCCAGTTTCTCATTACTAGAGTCATAGTAATGATGCCCATAGGCACCCTCACAAATAACTACAGGCATGTAGTATAATTTGCACAAGTGTCTAAGGCCCAGATTCTCAAAGGTGCATAACTCCCATTGAGGATCTGGGCCTAAATCCCTTTTTCAAAACTTAGGACTCTAAGTCCCATTGATTTTTAGTTTTCATAGAATCATAGAATATCAGGGTTGGAAGGGGTCTCAGGAGGTCATCTAGTCCAACCCTCTGCTCAAAGCAGGACCAATTCCCAACTAAATCATTTAAATGCATAAATCACTGTTGAAAAGGGGATTTAGGTGCTTTTGAAAAATTTACTGAGCATCTTTCATCATGTGTGTGGTGGGTACTGGTAAATTGGCATCATTTCCTAATGATACCACCATGGCTGGAAAGAGTGGCTACAAGTTTGGAGGGCAATCTGCATTGCCTAGAATATTTTGCTATATTAGGATGGAGTCATGAAATACTCACCTTCATACCCTAATATAACAGATTTTGCTGACCTTATCTATGAGACTCCTTTTCCAGTACTGGGCAAGTCTGCTGTTTGAGACAGCATTGGTTTTGGAAGTAGTTTTTCTTTGTGTTGAGCCCTTGTGCCTTTTGAATATTTTACTTCTGACCAGACTTTTTATTCCTAAGAAGTGCCTTGACACCCTCTACAGCAGCCAAAATCCTCCCACCCCAACCTTCTGCCAAACTATGATGCCTTCTTTGAGCTATGTGGGTTTTACAAGTCTATTTGGAGACCTACATGGCTTTGACACAGGATGCTACTGCAAGACTATGGGTTTGTCATGTACTCTGGAGTCCTACAGTACATACCAAATCAGAAGAATATTGTTCACAGCAATTCACTGTCTTCCCTGATTCCTTAAAGGAAGAAAGTAAACTTTTTAAATACAGCTAAAACATCTCCCACCCTTCATATAGGCTTTATTATCTCCAGTGGACTCTCTCTAGTGTTTGAAAATACATTAATGTTAATTAAATATTAATTCTTTACTCACAGGACTTGTCTACATGGCAATCTAATGTGATCTAGATTCGCATCCTGACTTACTGCACACTAACTTGTCTTGTAGAAAAGTCCTTAGCTCTTGGGCACACAAAATAACATGGTTGACAGTCCAAGTAGGTGGACCGTAAGACCATTTTGTGTTTTTGCCAATAGTATGGGACATATGTTGAGCAGAGTCTTTGAATTACTCTCATATTTTTGCATTTCTCAGCAAAAACAGATGGAAAACTGAACAAATGGATGTGAAGAGAAAATGACAAGAGCCTAGATTTCTCCTGATTTGAGATATGTTATTCGGGGTTTTTTTATGCTGCTTTACAGTTGAAAGATGATCTGTGTTCTTAATCTTTCATCCCTTTTGAATGTTAGAACACAATCATCATTTTAAGCAGTCATAAATGGGCCGTTTAAAAATAGACAAACCTTTCATCTCATACCTGGAAAAAGAGAACAGTACAATACAAGCTAGTCAATTTGCAAGAGTTGCAAATGGATCCACCTGCCAAAATAAATTTGATCACAAAATGAAGGCAATCCAGAGAGAGAACAAAAACATAAGAAAGGAAAAAGTGAGAAACTGTCAAGTACTCCAGCCTTGTTTGTTTGTTTAAGTTTCTGATCTGGTGATGCTAGGAAGAAAAAAAGTTAATGGAGAAATCTCCATGCGTGTCAATCCCATTCCCATTGACTTCAATGGAAGTTTTCCGATTGAGTTTGATGGACATTGGGCCCATGGTGAAGGGGGAAAACCCTCATAGAAGTACTGTTTTCTCTCTTCACTCTTAGTAAATATTGGCAGCTTCTATATTTCTTGTGGGTTGTCCATTCAGGAAACGGTTGGGAGTTCACACGCTTTCCAAACCCACCTAAGGGGCCTAGTTCAGAAGGGTTTGGGATCTCTTGAATACCTTGCTGCAGCTCTGGATATGAGACTAAGAAGAAGTTCCCTTGTGACTGTCTTGAAACGGCAATGCCCATTTGATATACTGACTTTTGCCTTACTACCTTAATATGGTGACATTTAATTTTTTTTCCCCCTGTCCCTTGTGTTGTCCCTCTGGTGCTTGTGTATATTCCCCTCCCGCTTTCAAACAAAATACCAACTATCAAAATGTACTTAGAAGCTGTTGTATCCCCTACCCTCTTTTTAAAGAAAATATATATACTGGTCTTAATATGTGACATATTAAGGTATGCAAAGAAATTATTTAATGTCAGTGTTATATCATAAGCAAGGCCAAAGATAGGCATCATGAACAGGTATTGGGTTAATGTCTGGTTTTTTGACTCTTCCAGTGTTTACTTCCAGAAAGATAAATGCTTCACTGCAGTGTTTAATGTCCTTTCCCTGGGACTGAATGGTTTATGGGAAAACATGGAGTAGTTCTTGTGTTTTTTCTCATTGCAAGAAAATTAATGGATGATAAATAATGATTTCCTGAATTCACTATATCACAGTGTCATATCTTCTGTAAAAAGCTTCATCAAGTCAGCCTTTTTTCTTTTTTTTTCTTTTTTTTTTTTTTTTAGGTGCATTTGGGAAATTATAAGTTTTATAGCATCAACAACTAGTATGAAAAAGTGCTTATGTGGGTTTTTTGTAGAACATCATTCCAATGTTAGCTTTCCTATACTTTAAAACGTTAGCAGTTTGGTGTTTATCACTGATAGGTTTTTATCTTATAGCTACTACCTTCTGGAGCATGTTTTAACAATCTCTTTATTAAGGAGTTTAAAAAATATGTACTATATACATTATGTCCCATCACTCTAGGCCAGTGTTTCCCAAACTTGGGACGCCGCTTGTATAGGGAAACCCCTGCCGGGCCAGGCAAGTTTGTTTACCTGCCACATCTACAGGTCCAACCAATCACTGCTCCCAGTGACTGTGGTTTGCTGCTCCAGGCCAGTGGGGGTTGCAGGAAGTGGCTTGGGCCGAGGGATGCACTGCTCTGGGTCTCCTGGGGTGTACTAAGCTTCTAGAGTCTCAGCAGGCTGCACCACTTTTTCCTTCCTTGTAGGGTTGCCAGTTTTGGTTGGATGTATTCCTGGGGGGTTTATCACGTGATATAATCTTTCATCAAAGATGAATTTTTAATTCCTGGAGACTCCAGAACAATTCTGGATGATTGGCAATCCTACTCCCTTGGTCTCTCTGGCACATTTCTTGGGCACTGACTCTGTTTCCCCTTCCTCCAAATGGGGCTCCTCAGTCCACCTCTCCTAGGCCCTAAGAACAATACTGACCCTGAGATATCTCATTACTTAAATAAACCCCCTCTCCCAGAACTCCATCCTAGAAGTATAATACAGTTGATTTCAGAGTAACCCTCTCGGGTAAGCAGCAGTTGTGAAGTGGTCAACATATGAACACTTTGCACAGACTAACACTTTTATATTTAATCATGCAAAACACAGGGGAGTACAGATCATACAAAACAACGAATGGTAAACACAGGTCCTCATCTCAGTTTCCTCACAACTCCAGGGCATTCATTTCCTAGATTCCAAGGCCAGAAGGGATGTTTGGGTTAGGGCCATGTCCCATGGGTTGTCCAGTGTTCTTGAGGACATCTGGGTTCAAGGAAGTACGCAGGGCCACCTTGCACCATGAGAATTCTACTTGCTGGGTGACCCTACCCCGGCTTCTGTGACCTTGTTCATGCTTTTGCTTCCTGTCTGATCCTGTTCCTGTGGGTTACCTTATTTAAACTCCTCCCGGTCACCTGGCTACCTTTGTTCTCTCCTCCTGTTAACACCATTGCTCTTCCTTCAGAGAAATCAGCTGAACTGCTTCTTTTTTCTAAAGTTGCAGTTGGTTTTTTTGCCCCATAGTTAACTTTACATATTTCCCCTTTTATCTGTGTGGGGTGTACATGCTATAGGCCCTATCCTCACTATTGTGTCTAAATACATATAGGCACTCATTATACAATAGTTTATCTTAATACAATTATACAATATCAGAATTCAGAAGTTATACACCCATAACTCACTTATCACAGCCAATTCCTCCATCTCTCCCTTCATCAGCCCTAGCTCAGAAAGTATATCAACAGTAGAAAGGAACTTTTCTTCTGTAGGGAAAGGAGTAGCTAGAATGCTGTCTCCAGCTGACCTATGATCCTTTAGGGGCCAAAGATAGATGGTCCAAGTTAGAGCAGACCCTAAGTTCACTTAATTTGTGCTTGGGTGGAAGCAGGTGCAGGAAATCAGGGAGTCCTAGCAGACTTCTTGAGAGCCTCACAGTAGAAGTGAGGCACTGAAAGTTACCTGGCTCATAGAATAGTTGCCATCTATAAAAGTGGTTTAGCAAAGTACACACCTGACTCACTGTAGAAGAGCAAATAACTTGCTGTTTAGAAATACAGATATTTGTGAGAGACCTGTATATAATCTGACATAAGATAAAGTTGGTTGGGTGGTTATTGTGCAGATGTGCAGTGAGTATCAAAGGAGCGATTGGTCTTTTTCCTCTCTCCAGGCAACAGAGTAGCTATAGAACCATTCATGGATTTACTTCATTCCAGGTGCTGGAGTTATAGGCTCTCTGACCCCTATGCAGCTACTGTGTGCATGCACACACAATGATAAGACCATGGATTCCCTACCTCTCCCCGGATTGCCAGTGCCTATGCACTCTGTGCAGGGCTTGCTTATCTTCTGAGTGGCTGCCTGGAATCCTGTCCTTCCCTTACACAGTAGAACACCACCAATTCTCCTGTCAACTGAACATTTCTGGCTGCTTTCTGACTGAGTACCAAAAAGGTTATGCTAATAAAACACTATGCTATGATACAGGAAGAAACAAATTTTGAGATTAGAATACAGGCATTAGTAGGTGAAGTCTCTATGGTGTGTTATGTTATTTCATTTTAAATGCAACTTGCCTACTTTGTGATGATTTTTATCACTCCTCTTGAATACAATATTCTCAGAGGATTAATCTTTCCTCCTACGCTGCTGATGTTGGAATGTGCTGTTCTATTTGATGATCAACAATGGTGCTCTCCAGAAGGTGTTTTAAGGTAGTAGTTCTCAAAGGAAACAGATCTAATAACAGCAGCAAACCAGTATGTTTATATACTTCAGGAATACATATATTTGTGCAGAATAAAAGCACCACTACCCAATTTTTGTTCAACATGCTTACTCCCACAAAATATCACATGACTACATCTTTATTTTGCTGCAGCTGTTTATGAAATAGGCAGCTTGAAAGTCATCTATTCAAAATGGATTTCTACAATGATTTTTTTGTGCCTTTGCACATAATCAAAGTAGATCCATAATTATTCTGGTGTAATAAGTACTGACCAGCAAATACCCTTTTTCCCCCCATGCATGCTGGTGAGTGGATGTGTGGAACCAGTACACTTACTGTAATATTTAGAGATAAAGTACTTTCTATATAATTTCCAACATTCAAAGGCCCAAGTATGTTAACTGGAAAACTATTTTTTTATATATCTACACACATACACACTATATTCTAATATATATAATTGTGTGTGTGTGTGTATATATATATATATATGTATATATTAAAAAAAATTGGTTTTCCAGTTAACATATTTGTGCATTTGCATGTTGGGAATATACAAGCATTGGAGAACACTTTATAATACATGTTTACAGTTAATCCATACCCTTGGTAGAGGTAGCAAATGCAGGGAGAATTAGCAGGGCAGTTACAAGTATATTCCCTTCAACAAGGATTTTGCCATTTCTTAGTAGGATTCCTCATGCATAAATCAAGAACAAAAAGTAAGAACAAAAGGTAGGGATGCTGCATTACTCTAGTTCTACAGCAATGTAACTCCACTGAACTCAATTAGTTTCACTAGCTAAAAAACTGCAATAAATCTGACTGAAAGTATGTCCCCACCCCAACTTGCCTATTGCTGGCAACTGTACGGGGAGATTTTGGCAAACCAGTAAAGTGCCTGAAATCACTATGGCTAATTGTTAAAGAGGCCTGGTCAACAGTCTCATCTTGACCAAGGCAGGTGGGGAGGGGGTTTGGGGTGCAACAGAAGGGAAGCTTGATCCCACGTCCTTCCTGATAAGGGTTGTGTTGAAGTTGCTGATACATGCATTTTAAAAGAGCGGATGTGCCCCAGGAATGTATATTGGGGTCTCAAGGCTGCAAACTCTGGAAAAAACGACACCTGGTTAATCAATAATCAAAAGGAACCTCTTGCTTGACCATTGAAACTGCTTACTTAACAAATTTTCTTTAAGGGACATGTCATTCTATTAATAATGTATAAATAAGGGGGGAAAGTTTGAGACAGTTTGACTCATTTGGGACTCTTTTTGAACTCTCCCTCTGGATACATCTTGTGGTCCCCACTGGCAGACAGAAGATTTGGCCACTGGAAGCCTGCCACTGTGTCACTCGGGAGTCACACTCAGCTTTGGTAATTATCCAAGGGTTGGGAGTGTTTTACTAACTTGTTGCAGCCGTGTGTAAGTGCTTGAGACTAAAGTTTAGCTCTAAGTGAAAGCGCTCTTGTGTTGTCCTGTTTGTGCCAGCCATCTATCGATCGGATGGCCGTGTCTCCCCTGATTTATTTCCTGACACCACCTAGCACAAAGTAAAAGTTACCAAGAACTTTGGGTTGAAAGAACTCAGGGTAACAGCAACCACTTGCTTTTGATTAATTACAATTATCTCACCAATAGTGTGCTAGGCATTTTACAGATGAGAATGAAATGAACACAGGATCTCTGACCCAGAAAGCTTACAATTTAATTGTACTAAATAAATGTTTGGAACCAGGAACTTTCATGTGGACTAGTTAAGGAATATCAGATGTGTGAATAGATTCAGGTTGCCTTCACTGCAAAAAAAAGGCGAGATCCTAATGAAGATGAGGCATAGATACTTTTTAGAATGATGCAACTAGTCAAGGTCAACTTTTTACACACATCCCCTCTCCCACCGCGGTTGACCTCACCTATCTACATTGAGTTAAAAACTACAGGGCCTTGAATCTAGTATGGTTTTACATCAACTTAGCTATCTCAGTGTAAAAAACACTCTTTGTTGCAATAAAATGCCTCTTCTGTGGAATAGAGGAAACCACATTGTTGAAATCAAATAAGATTAATCAAACTTGAAGTCTTAAAATAGGTTAAATGATTATAGGTAAAATTGTCTTGGCTCATGAGATGATAATTGTTTGAAAGTTTATTCTTTGGAGATAATATCATGTCTCTGAAATGGGCCACAAAACCGATTTACTTGCATATAGCAGGCTAAGTATTGCTAAGCTTAAAGAATGGAACAGTAAAATAGAAAAGGAAATTACATTAAAGATTGTATGGGGATTATTTTCATAATACTACCATACACACGAGTAGTGATAACTAAAGAGAGAGAGAGTTCCGAAATCAAACTAGAGATAACAAAGCCTGTATAAATATTAGAATTAAAGAATGGTTCAAAAGTAGATATATAATTGTTGCTCTGAATTACTTAGTATGCATTTAAGAAAAAGTTTATACAGCAGAGGAAAGACTGCCTCTGGCAGATGATTCTATTAATTTAGTTTAGAACAAAGACTTTTTGCAGAGGGTAAAATACATAAAGAGTCAGAGCAAGGATTTTGTTTGCTAAAAGAGCAAAAGATGCACCAGAGAATGGATATAGTCCAGAAAGGGAATTGGCCTGGAACTGACATAACTTAATAAAGAAATTTGAAAGAAAATATTTCATTTGAAAAGATTGAAAGTGTTGTTAGGATTTCAGAAAGTAAGCATGCTGCTGAGACAGTATCTAAGTGGATTGTGAAATATTGAAGCATTTGAAATGTGTTGCTCATATGGGAATTCATTTGAAATTGTTGTTGGCTTTTTATTATACAGTATGTTAATGGATGTTTGACTGTAAGGTTGCTTATTAATGAAGGACAAATGAAACCTATGCTGAAATGTTATGCCACACTGCCTTGAGCTGTCGTCATATCAGATTTTATAAGATAAGTAGGAGCAGGCTTGGTCAGTCCTTGGTTTGAAAACCACAAAAGCAGCAGGAAGTGGTGTTGGTGACACAGCAGATGGCACTGTACCAGTGCCCCAGGATAGTGTTAATGGATATTAAGCTATCTTTTGAATGAGATGTAAAACTGAGGTCCTGAACCTTGGTGGCCTTTCAAGATCCCATAATACTTTTACAATGGATTGGAGGGCTAGGCTTGGTATCCTGGCCAATTGCTAATCTGAGTAATTACATTGTGCATAGCTCAAGTGCCCTGCAGTTTTACTGGCTATGGTATACTACTTCTAACCTGAATTATTGTGTAGTTTTACACAACTGCTGTGTTTCATTTCTTGATGTCAGCTGGAGTTTTATTTCAATCATGATTGAAGCCATAGTGTGTAAAATGCTTTGGTTAGACGGATGCAGATGTAATCATAATCACAGACATGGACTGACACCAGGTCAGCTGCATAGAGCAGGTAAGATTCTCAAGGCTGTTGTGTAATGAGATAAGGAGTTGGTTAAAAGAGAGTTGAAACAACACACTACAGTGAGGTAGGCAATCTGTGCTGAATCCACACTGACTGTCTAATTGTGCAATATGTTTCTGCAGTGTTCAGCCCATGGGATATTTTGTAGCCTTCTAGTGTTAAGCAGTAAGCAAAAAGGCTTTCTTGCATGTGTCCTCAATATTTTGAAAGCAAACGTCTGCCAAGTTAATATCAATAGAGATGAAGCAGAATGATCATAAAAATGCTTAGGCTGTGGTTCAGGAAAGGAAGTTTGGTGTGATGATGCCTAAGTCTCTTATTTTTGTGCAGGTGTTTATGATGACTGAAGTGAATGATAGATAAGTGGCAGTTACCAAAGGAAGGAATTTTTTAGTTACACTATGAATCCTTTAAAGGAAGAAGAAAAATACAGACCATCACTGGTTTTCTTTATCCCTAAAGCTAAAGGGAGTATCAAGTAAGGAAATGTAAGTTAGCAGTGCAGTCCTAAGTTATGCTCTAAAACACTGCCACACTGTGGTACTTTAGAAGATATAACACAAGCTGTTAACTCACCTAAGTCTATTAAAACCATTGAGTGGAATAAACGGAGCCACTTGCATCTTACACTGTAGTGGGAAAGGTTTGCTTGAGGCTGATAGTCTGCTGATACTCCTATAGATTTTTGCTCCTCCTTCCAATTGCATTATCCCTTTTATTGGCTCCATCACTCAGTGGTTTTAAGCTCTTAATAATGAGCAGTTTCTCTTTCTGAATTCAGCAGGGGGAAAGATCACTAGGATGACTATACAAATTCGTTCATTTTGCTTTCATCCTAATTCTCAAAATTCTCCAAAACTAGAAAGCGTCATCAAACTCTTTATTATTTTACTGAGGGTTCAGACTACAATTATTTAGACTAACAACTATGTCTATTAACCAGTTACCTAATCCCTTATTTTAAAAAATAACAAACCTGAAAGCCCTATAATGGATTCCCATTGAGGAACCTCTGAAGCTCTAAAAACAAACTCCTCCCCAATAACCACTCCCCCAACTTCTGCTAATCCCTTCTCTGAGTGTTTGCAAAATGTACACACCTTAAAAGCAAACCACCAAACAAACTTTTTTAAAATAATCTCCATCAAGAGGCCTTAGTCCAAAACAATCCCATCAAGAAAGGGAATTCCAAAGCATGTTCTTCAGTTCTCCTTTTAATACATGTGGGGGCTGTTTTCTTGAGCACGTCCACTTATCTTAACTGCCATGTTGTAGCCTCAGAGGTTAGGTTGGGAGGGGGAATGGGGAGAGGGACTAGGCAACTAGAACTCAACCCACTGAAGGTATGTCTCCACTGCATCTGGGAGGGAGCCAGATTCACACTATCAGGGCTCAGGTTAGCACACCAAAAATAGTGTGGAAGTTGCAGAGCTGATGGAGGTTCAGGCTAAACACTCTAGCTCAGAACAGCCTGATCCCCTGAGACCTACTTGAGCGGCTAGTCTGAGCCTCTACCAGTGCAGCAACAGCCACATTGCTATTTTTAGCATGCTGGCTTGAGCCTTGCTGGCATGAGTGTTTACCTAGGCTGGGAAGCTTGCTTCCAGTTGCAGTGTAGATATACCCTTAGGTTTATATGTATCTTAAAACCAACTACCTAGTCTGAACTTGGAAGTCAATGCAGGTCATTGCTCTTTGTTATGGGTACTTTGCACTTTCAGATAAGACCCTGTTAGTTTTCCAATTACTAGAATAATAAAAAAGAAGCTCCATAGCCCACAGACGTCTCTACACAAGTGCACAGTACCACTAAACAACCTACTGGAGCTGCGTGATGCATTACTTTGTTGAGAGTTGCCTGAGAAATGCCAGTCTGGTATAGATGCATTGGAAAGCATTTGGACTACTTCCTCTTTTTGTGTTAAATCGGTATGTTATTATGTTTCACTTTGTACACAGATAAAGAAGCAATAAGGATAAAGTAACTTGGTTAAGGTCACTTAGGCTAGGCTTTGGGGGTCAGAGGGGGAGCAGTTTTAACTTGGGTTAGCTAATCCAGGTTATAATAGCAGTGAGGATAGTTTTTTAACTGGGCTATCTACTTGAGTTCAACCCAAGGTTCCCCTATGCGATTTCACTTGAATGCTACCCAAGTTAAAAGTGGGTTCTAACCCACGAAAGTTTATGCCCAAATAAATTTGTTAGGGTACGTCTTCACTACCGGCCATATTGGTGGGTAGCAATCGATTTCTCAGGGATCGATATATCGCGTCTCATCTAGACGCGATATATCGATCCCCGAACGCGCTCCTGTCGACTCCGGAACTCCACCAACGTGAACGGTGGTAGCGGAGTCGATAGGGAGAGTCACGGACGTCGATCTCACACCATGAGGATGGTAGGTAACTCGATCTAAGATACGCAAGTATCTTAGATCGATCCCCCTCCACCCCAGTGTAGACCAGCCCTAAGTCTCTAAGGTGCCACAAGGACTCCTTGTTGTTTTTACTGATACAGACTAACACAACTACCACTTTGAAACAGTGTCTTCACTGCTATTGTAATGCAAGTTAGCTAACCTGTGTTAAGATCACGCCTTAAGAGAACCCAGTAGCCCTAACACCCACTTCCTTGCTATTAATTTAGCACTGAATAAAACTACTGAACAATCCCTTCTCTCAATATCCCTTTGTAATATCGACATTTGCACTCAGAAGGGTTAATTTGAATAGGGTTGCAAATTCTGCAGAAATTGAAGTGTCTCTAAGACTAATGAAACTTTTTGAATACGCAGCCATATGGCTACACCAAGCACAAATTAAGCAAGTCTGACTGTAATTAAGAAAACAACAGCCTTTTCCTGCTTTAATTATTTTTCTGTGTATTATGACAACATATTGTTAATATTTTGCTACTAACAAAAAGAGTGCATGGATTGTTTGATATTCTTAGTGTTTAGTGTTCACCATAGATAACATTAATAAGGTCATGACACCTGAGGTAGGATTAGCCATCTCACAGATTCCCCTCCCCCAACCCTCTATAGCACATGCTCAGGGCCAGTGCAACCTGTTAGGCAACCAAGGCAGTCGCCTAGGGCGCTAACATTTGGGGGGCGTTGACCGAGGCGGCGGTATTTCAAGGGCGGGAACTTCTGCCACCTAGGGCAGCAAAAAAGCTGGCGGCGCTCCTGCATATGCCACAAGTGTGGCTCCACAGGTCCTTGTGTTGATACCTCTGGGCTTTCCTTTGCCAGATGGTTAGGCTGCTAGTGTGAGATCTGTGTCTGTCTCCTCCCCCGACCCCTTTGGTATATCTTTAATTCTGAGGAGTTTGTTAAATCTGAGTACAGCATGTATAATTTCTTCATTAAATCAATGGGCAAGGTCATTATATGTTAAAAGGAGGAAATAACTCATTCACACGTTATCTTCACAAAACTATGAGCTGCACATTTCAGCACTGATCTTTCAATATAATTCAGAATTATATTCTGTGTCAACTCTGCTACCATATTTCTTTCTGAGGATAGTCTATTGCAAGACAGACTTTTAGGGGCAAAATATAAACTACAGCTATTGTTTTAAAGCTATTTCATTGTGTTTTATCTGAGACTATGATTTTCTGTCTATATTAAAGTGTTAAATATAGGTATTAATGTGCGTAACATTTTATTTTCTTAAAATGTATTGAGCATACGTATATAAAGTAGTTGTTCATTGGAATAAAACCTGCTATTAACTTTAATGCATATGCAGTTTACTCCATAAATACAGGCCTCAATATGCTTTGCACTACAAAATAGAAGTGCTCACATCTTTAATGTACTATAGAAAAGACATTAATATAGATTTATAATTAGAAAATGAATTGGTCTGATAGTATCAGGAAGAGATTTCTGCAGGATAAAATTCAAAGCACATTGATACAAAGATGCTGTCAGGATACAGAATACGGACTGGATAAGCACTGTAACGTTCAGATACTTGTAAGAATAGTTAAATAGATCTGTTAGATTAGTTGGACTCTGGATAAGGAACTTAACCTGTTTAGTTTTCCCATCTGTAAAATATGGATGAGTGTGCAACCATTTCATTAAAGCAGTGGTTGCGAAACTTGTTCCGCTGCTTGTGCAGGAAAAGCCCCTGGTGGGCTGGGCCGGTTTTTTACCTACCACATCTGCAGTTTTGGCTGATCATGGCTCCTAGTGGCCGCCGTTCGCTGCTCCAGGCCAATGGGAGCTGCTGGAAGCAGTGTGGGCCGAGGGACGTACTGGCTGCCGCTTCCAGCAGCTCCCATTGGCCTGGAGCAGTGAACCACAGCCACTAGGAGCCACGATCGGCCAAACCTGCAGATGTGGCAGGTAAACAAACCCGCCTGGCCTGCCAGGGGCTTTCCTTGCACAAGTTTCACAACCACTGCATTAAAGTGCATTGAATGCCTCAGATGAAAGGTATGATTCACAGAACTTTTCCATAGGGTCACTTCGCAGTGCAATAAGAATGCGGTAAAAGGGTCTGAGTTTGAGAGTGGGTTCATCCCCTAACTCTTGGTATAAAAAAGAGGTTCTATAATGTATCATATTCACCATTGTCATTATTCCATTGTGTCAGGGTGTGATGCTGCAGGGGGTCCTTCTCTCCGGTACCTCCTGCTAGCCATGTACTTCTCACTGTGTCTTCTGGAGTTTAGCTCTCTGGCCAATTCACATAAAGTTCAGCCGCCTTCTGGGATAACAAGAAGATCAAATGAAAATTCAGTAGAAACATCCAAATAATAAGAGCCTTTCGTTCCTATCTTGGGTTATCATCATCCTTTGGGGTCAGTCTTCAGCCTCACCCCAGTTTCAATAATTCTTGCATTGGACTTACATGCCCCTTCTTCTGAGGCATGGTAAAGCCCACCCTTTGGTTGGATTTCCTGGTCCAGGGACCCTGTATTAGGCAGCTAGGTCTGCTTCTTAGACATACTGCTGTTTCCTTGGGCCACTTCCTACCTCTAAGTCCCCCATGCTGCTTCCTCATACCTTGCGTTTTAACACAGTCTCCCTTTGGTTCTCAGGCCTCTGGCTTTTCCCTAGTCAGCTGAACTAAGATTTCTTCTATCCTTCTCAGGCTCCACTGATGTGTTTTTACTGGCGTTACCTCAGGGCCTCTTCCTCAGGAGGCTGAGCTTCTCCTGCAAAGTTCTTCCTTTGTTACTACTTGTCCTTGCAGGTTTCCCCTCATTGCCTCCCTTCCTTAGGGACTCTGACAGCTTCCCCTAGGGATCTTCCTGAAACTTGTTGGCCCTAGCTTAGAGCTTCCCCCACCCCCATGCTTCACCATGTGGATGCTGTTCCCTGTAACTGAGTCCTGTCTTGTCTGCAGTCTCTCCCTCTAGACTGAATTACCAGCTCTATTTAAGGAGTCCTTCCTCATTTCCTGAAGTTGGGGTGCCTAGTTATCATTAAATTGTCATATCACCATCAGATCGGGGCTCGCTGGTAGGTCACAGACAAAGTTGAGCCTGCTTTGCCTTAAAGGACCAGCCAACCTATGGCAGGCAATTAAAGTTCAGAGGAGACAAAAACTTCTGCTTAGAAAAGAATATTGGGTAAAAGTGTTTTTTTTCCCTGCAAAGGTCAAAACAATTTGAAAGAAATTTGCCTATTCAAATAAGGCAAGGTACTTATAATGTTTTAAAAAAGGAAATGAAATCTTCATTGTAGCAGGCTTATTCATGTAAAACAGATTAAAATATGCATTCATAATATGTAAATATAGAATCAATTACCGTGGAGTAATTTTACAGTACAAATGATTGTAACCTGCCAGTGTCCTCTGGGATGACTTTGAAAATGAAATGTTTCTTCTCCACAGTCAGAGCCCAGTTAACAAAAATCAATAAATAGTAAACACAGAGTTGTCTCTGGCTGAACGAGCAATGTCTGATTAGGAGGACAGTTTAATAATTTTAATAGATGAGCCGAATTTTCAAGGGAAAGATGAGTTCAAGGGTCCAAAGAGCTTTGTAGGTGTTACAGAAACAATCCATGCTGATAATTATCTAAAGAGCAAACAGTAAAACTTGAGGCAATTCAAGACTGGAACTATTGGGACTGATTGTCTGCTGCCTTGCACCATTTGCAGTTGTTTACACTTGTATAAAATAGGTGTAAAATATTCTCTCTCATTTGGTGGCATTTTCCTCTCACTTTGAATTTGCTCAGTTTCTGTGATCACTCTTCCCCAGAGGTTTCACCAGAGAAGCACAGCTGGAATGTGACCCACTGATGGAGGATACAATGAGAAAGTGCTGATTCAGCAAGAGGAATAGGCATCTTGCCCCTCACAACACCCTCCAGTCAGTGACTGTTACTTTTGAAACTTCTGTAGCTGGCTGTAGGCCTCTTCAAAGAGACAAAGTTCTAAGTGCCTTGCACTGTTGCAACACTATTCTAGTTGGATTTCCTACTGTCGGGGGCATTGCACCACACTCTGAGTAGGTCAGGTCACCTATCGGCCCCACTCGAGCAAAGTATTTAAGCACGAGCTTCAGTTTAAGCTTGTGAATAGTCCCATTGACAAAGTTTCTGAAGAATGGGAACAATTATCCTTTATTTCCACTTCATAGCTAAATTATTCTACACAATGTCCTACTGTATGTTGGAATGAAGGAAGCAATGAAATAGGCATTTAAGTGCCAAGATTAGTACCTACACAGAGGATCTGGAGATCTTACTGAGGTGTCCATTTTTGAAATTTGGACCTTTGAGCATATAAATAACCCAGACAGTTGACCCTCTTCTGCACACAGTTCATGCTCACAAACATCTTTATGTTCATAGGTGAAATGAAACTTAGAGCTGATGATGATCCCTGAAATATTCATCACTAGATCTTTAATTGCATTAATTCAAGTTGCAAATATCTAACATGTTTCTGGCAGACGAAAGAGCCTGGTTCAACTAAGTATGAAACTATCCAAATTAAGTAGATTGTCTGAGGGTTTCGTGCATTTGCTGTCTTCAGCATTTGAAAGCCATTTCTCCTGAAAGTCGGACTATTTAAAATTCAAGCACTATGCATCTGAGAAACTTCAAAAAAAAGGTAATGAACCATAAATTATTGCCATTAGATATTTAATACCCAATCAGTATGTGCTCTCTCATGCATATCCCACTGGCATTGCATTCATTCTGACAGTGTGGTACTGGTTCAATTACTTTGCTCATTTACAATAAAAGATTAATGAAAAGAGATATATTTTAGTTCACAGAGATTAATTGCATCCCTTGCTTTCCCTACACTAGAAATATTCAGCACATAATCCTGATAGCTTTTTCGTCAACAAGTACATGGAAAATTAATAGACTTTCTTCTGTGGGAATCCTCAGCGGGTTTGCAGATACAAACACCCAGGGAAAAGCTAACTAAAAATTGGCTTTCTGATAGAAAGGAATTATTTTACCTTTTTTTCTCCCCTTCATTCACTCTGATACTTTGAATTAACCAGCATAAAAATGCATGTACGTATCTGAAACCTACACACTTCTTGTCTAGTATGTGCAAAACTAATCCACGTAGTGTATTCCCTTCTGAGGTGCAACCTGAAGGCAGATAGTCACAGTGAGGATTGATAACTCAAGCATTTCAAAAGACATTTTAAAAGGCAATAATATATAACATCTTTTCTACTTGCAAAGTATATGCCAAGATTACTAGTAAATTTCTACATTTCTTAATCCTGCTATGAATTTTGTTATTTATTTAAATCAGGAAGACTCAAGTTCCAATGTGGTTAAAGGATGAACAGCTACTGGTTTTTGTTTTTTATACTGCCTTATTTATAAAGAGTTATATCTATTTTAAGAGAGTAAACTGACCTGAGGATAAAGGCAATAAAAGGCACCCTAGCAAATCACATTAAGCAACAAGAACAGGATTATAACAGACTCAAGTATTACAGAGGCTCTCAAGCTGCAGAAATTGACTTCAGCTCTTGACCACACCACATTTACAGCTGAGTGTTCTGTTCAGCCCACTGAAAGCATAGGGAACATTTCCTAGACCAGTTAGGAGTAAAATATATCTCTGATATTAACAAACCTCAAAAGATCTGGAGTTTGGGTTTGGCTTGGATAAGCATCCAGAAGTTCAGATGCTTTGCTGAGAACTCACTACAACTATCTGGACCTCTGAAAAATCAGGGCAGAAATCTCATAAGAACAGCCTTTCTTGCAGTATTTCAGCATTTCTGGTCTGGTCCCTACTGAAAACCCTTAGTGAAAAAAGAAATTTAATCTGAACTTTTTTGACTTTATAAAAGTTCAGTTTGGACGTAAAAGTAGATGAAGGCTTTGGCTGTGTATCTGGGAGATGTGCTTTTCATATCTGGACCTATTTGCCTTTGCATGATCATATGGTTATATCTCCCAGAACTACCTTTGAAAATACATCCCTACTATACATTTCCAAATCCACTATAAAAACATAACAGCAATCATAGAAAGTCCACATACAACTGAACCTGAAAATGTTATCTAACTTAGGAAAATCCCCAACTCTTTTTTTTTATCTGAACTATTTTTGCATCTCATTAAGGTCCTGATCCTTCATCATTTCTGTCAATGTGAGCTTTGCCAATGAGTTTTAAGGAGTGTAGATTCAGGTGCTAAGTAACTCAAAGCTAGATTGTACATTTAGAATCTGCTCAGAATGAGGGTTTTTATGGACCAGCATTGTGCTTTCGGGAAGTAAAATGATTCTTGGTGTTCCAAGTTGTGCAGTAGATGCATATCTGCTATTATGTCTCGTACAGAGTATAGCATACTCTGCTAACCTGTGCAAATTTAGGGCAGTGCCAGGACCCTGCCTTGTTCCCGCCCCTTTGAGGTGTTGTGTATGTGGTGGGCAGCATTCTCAGTTCGCACGGAAACACTGGAATGGGAATTATGTATGACCTTTACATAGGCTAGAAAGGGTCTTGACACCTTTCCTGCTAATTGCGCACATACAGGATCAGGCATAGTAACACGTAGGAGTTTTTTAGTATTATATTTGAAAATAGCAGTGTGAGTGTATGAACCATATATTTGCCCTATCCCTATCTGAATGTTGCTGCAGATTAAAAGTTTAAAAGTCAAGATCCTACTCCTGCTCTTTAGAATTATACCAGTTTAATTCTGGAATATTTCTAGTGGCTACTGTGGAGTTAGTCTAAAAATATTGCAGAATTACGTTGGTATAATTCTGGCACAAGACAGCAGAATTTGGTCCAATATGCTTAAGCACATTATTTAATGTGCAATGCTTTTCAAACTATCTACCGATGCAAATATACATAGTCTTTTTTTTCCTCATTCAGTTGTGTTGGGGACCTTTTGAATGTGATTTCTCTGAGAGAAATTGTTTTTCCTGGCAGTCCCTTGGGAAAATTTTCTAGATGTTCAGTGAATATTTCTGAAGGAGCAACTATGTTTATTTCCTGGTATTTACATTTTATTTCTTTACAAAACTGTAAATGAAACATGATTTCTACATGTAACTTTCTACATGCAGTACTCCCATCCAAAAACTTGAAATCTATATACTGGTGTAAGGCAGTAGTTCTCAACCAGGAGTCCGGGGCCCCCTAGGGGGCATCGAGCAAGTTTCAAGTGGGCTGCCAAACAGAACCAGCATTAGACAGGGCAGAAAGCCGAAGCCCCACCACATGGGCTGAAGCCTGGGTCTCTGAGCCCTGCCACTAGGGGCTGAAGCCAAAGCCTGAGCAACTTAACTTCAAGGTGGCCCCTGTGGCGTGGGGCCCTGGGCAATTGCCCTGTTTGCTACTTCCTAATGCCAGCCCTGGGTTTTATATGCAGAAAACCAGTTGTTGCAGCATAGGTGGGCCATAGAGTTTTTATAGCATGTTGTGCGAGGGCTCAGAAAGAATAAGGTTGACAGCTCTTACCTAAGGTACTATGCTACCTGCCTGTGCTGTGTTTCTTATATACAGAATGTTTCTTTGAACACAGAGTGAATCTATGTTGAATTTCTAATCTTTCTTCTGATGGTTTTTTATTTTAGTACTATACTTAAAAGCTGACTAAAATTACATTCAAAAGAACTTGATCTAACTTGCTTCTTGTATAAATTATATCACTTGAAAAGAAAAGGGTTGGGTTTGGGGATATATTATATCTTCAGTTAATAAGACTCCTAATTATGGAAAATTCCTGCAGAACTGAATAAAAAATTACTTTTCTTTAGGGACCATTGTATGTAATTTTAACATAAAATTGTATACCTGCTATAGAATTCTATAGAATATTTTAAGAAAAAAAAACCTATAGAAAGAATATCATTCGTTATTCAATTCTATAGGTATCACAGGTCTGGCTGCACCCCTGTAATGGACAGTCACTACTAATTGGACCAACCTTTAGAACTTATGTGCATCGAACCCTGTTGGGTCCGGTTAGAGTTCAGACACTCATTAGCTCTTGCCATCTAGGGTATGTTCCCAGGTGCAGACTCTCCTGTTTGAAATTGTTCCTTGAGACATGGAACTCCACAATCCAAATGCTCTAAGCCCCCAAACCAATGCTGAGACGTCCTGAGCCTCCACAAGTGCTTATGCACACTCCTCTAGAATTCATCAGTGTAGGTGTTCTGATTTATAATTTAACTCTCTGGGGACACAGGACAGGTAAAGTTAGGAACCCAGACATTGCTAAGGAGCTTCTTAAATGGACACACTTTACTCGTAGACAGCACAGGAGAGTTACAGGTCTATAGAAAATAATCATTACCTGCCTCAATCTCTCCTCGGAGTCCTCTCCATTCCTGAGAGTTCTTGGCTTTGGTTGGTATCCTTGGGGGGAAGACAAAGTCCCCCTGGTCCTGTTTCAGCTTTCCAGGAATAGTCTGTTCTTGCTACAGGTGGATATTCTAATCTATACTGATTGTTAGTCATATATGATATTTCACAAAACCTAAAGGAATTGACACATTTCCCAAATAGTCACAATAGGTATGTCAAGTAATTTGTTCATATTTTTTAGTATTAAATTCCACAGGTCTTTTCCAGAAGGATAATCCAAATATTTATTTAAAGATCCATCTATTGAAATGCTGTGGATGAATAAGTGTTTAGTGTATAACTTACTTCTGCAGCGCATTCAGTGAGAAGTCTTGGTGTCGTTGCATTAGCATTGTCAAGTAACATCAGTCTTCAGAGTAAGATGTGTTGCAAAGGGTTATTTATTTTAAGTATTGACTTTCAGGTGTGTCCTTAAGTACACACATGTTCAGAGCTTCATCTGGCCACCGCCTATATTGAGAACCCATTATGTTATGCAATGTGATGTTCATCACACAAAAGGAAATTTAAAAAAATGATATGAACTTATAGCACACTCTTGATTAAGTCTCTTAAAGCTGTAATTACATTTATTGGGGTCTCTTGATTGCTTCCCCTGCACACTGATCCATCTCTGATAGGAATAATTCTAAAGTTACAGAGTTTTGACCCTCTTCAAACAGCTGCTTTAAAAACAATCCCCAAAACAATCAATTATAAAATGATTTGTCTTGGACCACTCAATTACACTGTCCAGGGCCTTAGATGGATACATTTTCTGAAGTGCTCATTGAATGAGTTGGGGCATCTGCGTCCCCAGCAATTTCTCTCTCCCCACTACAATCAGAGTCAATATGACAGGCTCAAGAAGGAGAGTAAAGAGGAGCAGTAATCCCTCTTATTCCCCTGTTTGTCTGAGTAAGAGCTGTGATGATTTAACCCACAGGGGTTAAATGGGATGATTTAACCCACAAGGTCAATGGGATTCTTTCCTTTCACTTCAGTAAGCTTTGGAGTAGGCCATTATGCATGACTACACCTTCACGAGGTATACATAGCATCATCTTGTTAATTAAAAATCAGTCTATATTGATGCTGATCCCTTAGCTCAGCAAAGAAACAAAAGCAAAAAAAAAACAAAAAACAGGAGGAGGAGCCAAATGATGATGAACCTTGAAAATATAGTAAGTTGAAAGTGAAACTTCTTAAATCAAATAAGCAAAAAGGAATATGGATTAAGAAAGACACTTTGATCTGCTGAGTGCTCTTAGTGATCTACAGTGTTGACCTGGAATGTATATAGTCTTTGATACAAAGAGATTTCATACTTGTTTAATCCTTCTCATTTTCTCAGGGGAGAAAATCACCCTGCTTTGGCAATGCAATCAAATGTGGATCCTTCTTATCTTTAAGGAGTTAAGCTGACATCATTCATCTTAGTCACTCTACTTATCAACGAAGTCTTATTGAAGATCAGTGTTTGAAACAACCTTATTTATTAATGTAATAATTTGAGAGTGCACAACTTTATGAAAGGGTGCTTGCCACAAGTAAAGAGCAGAAATAACTATTACAGTGAATTATTAAGAGCCATCCTTAGATATGACTATTCAAGTGTTCTCAGAAGGATCTCCCTTTAACAACCTTCTATCTTCTCTGTAGGCAAGATGGGGAAGGGAGGAGGAAGATCCTGAAGATTTCTATGCTGAAAATATTCTACTGCTCCTTTGATTCAGAGACACTTTATTGTTGTTCCCTCCCACTGGTAACTCTCAGCTCCATTGCAACATCAGAGCTATCTGAGCCAAGATGCGGTGAGTCTATGAGTTCAAAAGTAGTCAATTCTCAAGTTATTTATGCATTTAGAGCTTAGTAGAGAAACTGGAGTAATAGCTGACAATCATCTGGTTTACTGAAGTGGCCAAAAGCCATTGGACCTGATTTTCCATTGCCTTAAACACCTGGAGGTATTTATACCTTGACAACGTGAATATTAACTACTGTCAGTGACTGGAGTTATCTGATTTAGTAGCATTCTACATAGAGTGACCAGATGACAACTGTGGAAAAAAATGGGACATGGGGTGGGGGGAAATAAGCGCCTATATAAGAAAAGATCCCCCAAAATGGGACTGTCCCTTTAAAAACAGAACATCTGCTCACTCTAATCTATACCCACTTAGCACTTAACTTCATACAGATGTGTATGACTATAAAAGATCAAGTAGTGGAAAATGACGCCCATTAAGATTTCTGCAACTTGGGCAACTTTTACATTAGATAATATTTAAAGCCTAAGCCCAAGTGTAATAAATTCATTGACATATTTTAATGCTATTTAGTTTCGGGAAGTTTGTGTCATCAGTTACCCAATGAGAAGACCTTTGCCCACTTTCCCAAAAGATCTGTCTTGTAGAAGTTGACACAAAATGAAATCCTGATGTTTGTTGCAGACTTGAGATATAGATGTTTGAGATCAGTTTTACATAAAAAACTGAATATATGGGGTTTCATCCAAAATACCTCACAATATCTGTGGCTTGATGGATAAACCACTAGACTGCATCTCAGGAACTAGGGTCTGTCCCCTGCTCTTTCACTAACCTGCTGTGTGTGACCTAGGGCAGATCCATGTTTGTTTCCATTACTACCCTTTATTATTACATTAATAAATAAGGTTGTTTCAAACACTGATCTTCAATAAGGCTTAGTCCATAAGTAGAGTGACTAAAATGTAAACTCTTTGGAAGAGAGACTGACTCTCACTCTGTGCTCATACTATGATGTCTAGAACAATGGGAATGTTTAGGTGCTATTGTGATATTAATAAAAACAACGTCCTTTCCTGGATATTGACTAAGATCTTCAGAGTTATGCAGGATGTTTAGCCACACATCTTCCATCAATTTTAATGCAATAAATATATTCAGTCAATCAATCAATCAATGGATGATGTGTGCAATAAAACACCTGTACTACTTTTCTTTAAAACTCTTAAACATTACCTTTAAATGGTGACATTCAGAGTACTTTGCATCTTGCCACTGGTCACTGAAGGTTTCTGAAAAATGCAATGCCATTTCTGGCATTAGTGCTCAAAAAGCAGGACTTGGAGATATGGGAAAATAAATTGTTCAGAAAAATCAATTAAACTCTCATCATTTCCAGAGGCCTGGAATTGCTTCTTTTGGACATACATCCATGTTTCCACACCCAACAGAGAAGCTTCTGTCTGTCTCAATAACTTATTCTTGGTTTATTAAAAGGGGTTAAAATTGAAAAGATGATTTTTTTCTTTAACTGAACTGACAGATGATCTTATGTATCAAAGATGGTACTGGCAAAATAATCTCTACTGAAATGAGAGTATTCCAGCATGTTTTGTACATTTACCTGTTAGTGACAGAGTTGTAGAAAACATCATTTGAAAAGTTTACTCAAAGGTGAAAAATAAAACATCTGTTCAGGAACATTAGCAGTGTTTGGGAGATGAGCTACATCACTAAAATGAACATCACCAAACAAGTTTATATGGGTAATTATCTTTAAAACTACAATAAGAGGAGAGGGAAAAGAAAATTAAGGGCCAATCATTTACACTTAGAGTTGCATGTCATTATATACCCTGGAAACTATCAGACTGTGTGAACAACAGCTTAAGAACTTTCATCTGAACTCCCTTGGGAATAGTAACACTTGACTTTATAAGCAGCTAGACTGGTTCAGTATCCTGCTCTGATCAAGTGAATCTTTTTTCTTATGTCATCTTTAATACGTTTGACATTGTGGGATTGTGTTTGGACAATATTGTTTGGTGGGAAAATACAATAAAATGTGATATACTTTTCAAAGCCGGTTTTAGAAACACATTTTGGATTAGAAAAGGACAGAAACGAATGTGGGTAGTATATTTCCTGAGTGGTTTCATTATGCATTCAGCAGAAAGCTATGCACTTTAAAGGACACCAACATGAATTGGTGACTTGTTAGCTTTAGACGCTGATTATTAATGAGCAAGGATAAACCTTCAGCATACTCTATTACAGATATTTGCTGGAAGATTTATGACTAGTCTTATAATTGTCTCAGGTGTAAGGGCCAAATGACTTATTCAGATTTTTCCTTTAATATTAAAGATGTGTGCAACAAAATGACTTGCCGGTAAACATTGAATAAATGCTATTTTTTCCTGAATTTACAGCCTCCTACACAAAGTGACTCACAATACTAAAGAAATTCACCTGATCTTGGGTCTGATTTCTCATTTCTTTAGACTATTTATACATATGCAACTATTAACTTCATTGCACCATAACATGTAGGCCCTCAGCCACTACAGGTGAGGGCTGAGGGAAAAGATCAGCAAAGGAAAAACAGGTTGCCTTGAACCAGATGGGTCTAGGAGGATTAAGCTAAAATTTCATTACAGCCAGTTTGATCTATGTTGTTGTGTTCATCAGCCTCCTGTATGTATACAGCAGTCTTCATGAAAACGTTCTAAAGTACTCTGCACAACAAAAAACTCACCCTAAGACTCACAGGATCACTCTCTTCTCAGCTGGTGTAAATCAGCATAGCTCCAAAAGTCAGTGGTGACATGCCAGTTTACAACAGCTAACAAGCTGGTGCACAGTGCTTAAGTGCTTGTCTATTATTTTTAAGCCTGGCACTCATGAACATCACTTTGTGCCATTAGCTTATCGGCACAAATAATTACAGGATATCTTCCTTTGCAGGAAACCGTTTCTCTTGATACAAAAAACATCAAAAGGATTGAATTTGTCCTCAGAGCAAGTGCTTCCTATACCTCCAGGCCTGTGCCAATCACCTATGCCATCTACCATGGGATGACTCTGGGCTGTGCTACTACAGAACCTCTGCCATCACCTTCTCATTAATCAAACTGGTGGCAAAGGCAGTACACAACCCACCCTGAATGGTGCCTTCTGATTCTGCTCGTTGACATTCCAGATCCTACAATTAATGTAGTTATGGGAACGCTGGATATGGTGGGGGAATGGAGAGATAATTGTGCAGTTAATGAGTCTCTGATTGCATTTCTGCCAGGGAACCCTGCATTTCAGAAGCAGACTGTCAGACTAACGGTGATAAATACGTGTGGGTGAATGTCTCTCTATGCTCCCAGGTGGTGGGGGAGGAATGGGAAAGGATGGGCAGATGTTTGCCTGCACTGGGAGGGCATGGGGAAGGAGAGTTAGTGTCTGGAGCCAAGGGCCTGCAGTGGAGGAAACATGCATGTGATTGTAACTATGGACCTGATTCCATGTGCACTGGAGTAAGTGAGACTGGGCTTTATCTCAGCACACTGCTAGTCTGCCCCTACCAGCCTCGAAAAGCAAGGTTATTACCCAAGAGTAGAAAACTATTTTTTTCAGCCTTCCTTTCAAACACACTACATTTTACTAAAATCAAAGCTAAGCACTTTACATTGTAATTCACAACATTTCTTTTTTTATCCTTCTGGATTTTCTCTCCATCTCTTTCCCCCACTGTTTGTTATAACTTTTTCACACTCTTAACATTTTCATTTCCACATCAACTGTAAATATGCTTTAAGGCCTAGCCCTTGTCTCTGCCACCTCAGGTATCATCCCGTTTCCTTCCTTCCCATCAAACCTCCATTCCTTAACCCTGTCCCCACCTAGTTATGAGAGAGGCTTGAGCCTCTCCTCTCCAATTTTTCAGCTTCCTCTCCCTTCTCTATAGCAGAACTGGCCCCTAGTGCTGCCTTCTTCCACTTTAAATGACTCCCATTACAGCAAGAGAGGATGGGACTTGCCAGAATATAGTGCATCCCCCGTTGCCTTGTTGTGCTACCTGTAGGGTATTGAAATAAGTGTAACTAGGATCTCTCTTTTGACATCTATGATGAGCTGTGAGGGGAAAGACTTCAGGAGCAAACTGTATATGCATAGACATATCTACTCTGCCTGTATGACTAGCAGACAGACCTGTCTTATAAAAAGGATAATTTTAACCCAAATAAGCCAAAATTTAACTTTACTGTTTAATGTAGGTAATGGAATGTTGGTCTTACTGAATGAGTAAAAGGTGGCGGGGGCGGGGGGTGGTATGGATCAGTGGTCCCATGCACTCCCCGTCAGTACCCAGCCCGAACTAGAGAAGTTAATGATCCTACTGGGATACCAAATTTGATGATGAATCTTGGTCTCATGCCATCTGAGGCATGTTGTCCCTATGCTAAGAAGGAAGCAGCAGAACTTAGCATGCCCTAACTTAAGGAGTCACCCTAACTGTAACCTCAGTTTCCAAGCAGGGGGTAGTGATGCCAAATCCAAGTAAAGCTCAGGGGGTTGGGAACAGATGTTTCTACCTGGTGTTGTGGGCTCTATTTAAAGAATCTTAGTAACCATTTGACCCCTCCTCCTCTAGTGTTTTTAAAAATGGCACTGATCAGACTCAGTGTAGAGATTTTTGTTTCTGCACAGTGATTAATAGAGCTGAAATCACAGATAAACTCATCTAAGGGGACTGAACCTTAGACCTTGCATGGAGACAATACTGTGATGGCAAAGCATCAGAAGAAGACTTTTCCCACTACCCAGTGAAATAACCAAGGAGCTGAAATTACTAAGTGTGGAATAACAGAATATAGCATCACAGCTAGAAGCAGCAGTGGCAGAGACACTGACAAATGACAGCAGCAGTGAGCAAAGGTAAAAGCTTCCCATCAGGGCAGGAGGTGAATGCACTCTGGGACGTTGCTGATCTGAGACAACAAACCGTGGGTGCAGTGGAGGGAAAAGGGGAGTGACACATAGAGATATTAATCAGTTGGATTTTCACATCAGTTACTTTCATCCCTGAACAGAATGGCTCTGCCATCCCTGAAGAGAGAGGAAGCTCCTAGATAGATGCTGCAGTGGGAAAGTGGGGAGGGGCTTGAGAATAAGCAAAGAAGCCAGGAGCCAAAGAGCTAGGCTAGGATCGTGTTTCTGGAATAGGTGGCATGCTCTGCAGACATAAAGTGCCTGTAGGACACAGCACTTGATTCAAGCCATGAAAGTAGCAAAACAATTCTGCTACTGTTAATGATGTTATTGACAAAGTTCCCATATTTATTTCTGAATGAGAGTTGGTGTGCATACAGCTGAGATGGCCAACAGGTACATTTATAATCCTTGAATCTGCCGATTTTGTCCTCTTCCAAGCACCCGAGAGATTTGTGTTCTCTGGATTGCTCCCTCCCTCCCCAGCCCTTGCAATCTGAATCTCTCTATAGGGTCCTCCATTCAGAGTAGAAAATAATAATAAAAAAGAGAGCGAGAGAACTGAACAATTTCATGAGAAATTTATTGCAGATAGCAATTTAGTAGACTCATTATCACAGTATGAGGAAAAGATAGCAGAATCATAAGCAAACCAATACCATAGGAATATCAAAAATATATATTCAATGTTTGAAGCCATAATGTCATATTTTCATGCAAAAATTAATAAAGTTTTGAACTCATTTCACTTTAATAGAATATATTAAATACTAAATTATAAATATTAAATAGCATTTAACTATTGGAAAGGCAATGAATCTACCACCCTCATGAGGGAATGAGTTCAAGCTGAAAGGAAATTCATATATTCGTGGTCTCAGCTGAGAATGGTATGAGAAAGGTAAGGGAAAAAATCACCAGGTAACACTCACTCACTCATGCCCGTCACCCCTCGGGGTATGGGCCGCCAACCACAGATCTCCAGAGTCTTCTATCCTGGGCCATTCGCTCTAGCTGGTTCCAGGTATAGCCCATTTTTTTGCTATCAGCCTGAAGGTCGC